>NC_045543.1:137201232-137291232 GCF_009769535.1 Thamnophis elegans | reverse complement strand
CTGTCTGCACCACGCTTGCCCTGCCCGCCGCTCACTGATTGGCTGGCTCACCAATCGCCCCGCCCGCCTCTAAGAGTCCTATATAAACCTTAAAGTCTTAAAGCTGTCAAGTTTCAATACCCCTGGGGGTTTTTTTTCCTAAAGGGTTAGGGGTGCAAGGGTCTTGTAACTTGACAGCTTTAAGACTTGCGTGCTTCAAATGACAGAGTTTCTGAGCCAATATTTTGGTTGCTAAGCAAGAGCATTGTTAAGTGAGTTTCACCACATTTTACAAGTTGGCCACACCCACCCAATCACATGACTGCCAAGCCTCTCCCACCTGGTCACATGGCCGGTAAGCCACTCCCACAAAGCAGACCACACCTACAGAGGAGTTTCTAAAAAAAATTTGAAACCCACCACTGGCTTGGAGCACCTTACAATTAAAAGGACAATTATGACACTTAATACAATCAAATTGAATACAGTCAGCTCTGAAAACATTGGACTGTAATCAGCCGTATCATTCTTTCTGCCTCCCTTCAAAACAGGAGTAAAGGGATATGTTTTAGAATAGGCTGAAATGCTGAAATATTTATTTGTCAAATGCCTGCAGCTGTAGGTTGGAAATGAAAAGCTTCTGTCTTTTAATTCTTATCTAGAGGATTCCCACAGATAATGAGAGAGCTCAAAATGCACACGTCATTAAGGACTTAAATTTGGGTCAAGGATGGGGGACCTATATACTGGGCTGTAATGATTTATCTGCATATCTTAGATGTCCCATCACTTGCTCTCCTGCTATCTATATATTGGTGGAAGAGATTTAAAAGAAAGCTGCACTTACTGTGCATATTCTGGAACATACCTTCCTTTTTATTAGTTTTGTTATAGTGAATTCTGCAAGAAAACCATCAGGCTCAGAGAGCACCAAGGACTCCACAGTTCAACCCTGAGCTACAAATATTGTTGTTAGGTCTGCCATCTTAGAGCCGAGGTGGCGCAGTGGTTAAATGCAGCACTGCAGGCTACTTCAGCTGACTGTAGATCTGCAGTTCGGCTGTTCAAATCTCACCGGCTCAGGGTTGACTCAGCCTTCCATCCTTCCGAGGTGGGTAAAATGAGGACCCGGATTGTTGTTGGGGGCAATATGCTGACTCTGTAAACCACTTAGAGAGGGCTGAAAGCCCTATGAAGCGGTATATAAGTCTAACTGCTATTGCTATTGCTATCTTTAGCATTGCATGGTAGTGCCGTGGTTAGACTGCAGTATTGCAGGCTAGCTCACTGCTCACAGCCAGGAGTTTGATTCTAACCAGCTCAAGGTTGACTCAGCCTTCCATCCTTCCGAGACCAGTAAAATGAAGACCCAGATTGTTGGGGGTAATATAGAGAGGGCTATAAAGCACTGTGAAGTGGCACTTAAGTCTAAGTGCTATTGCTGCTGCTATTGCTATGTTCCTCTTTGCTGGCATCCTACCCTAAAATCCAGGGGAGTGGGGAGAGTGACGTGGCAGGGGAAGGAAATGACAGGCTGACAAGAACCAGAGTGTCAGTCTGGCTGATCATGGATGGAGTCATGAGAATGGAATGAGGAACTTCATCAAAGTGGTGCAAAACCTCAAAGCCTAAAGGTGGAGCTCTTGTCTCAAAATCAGGAGGTTGTGAGTTTCATCCTAGGTAGAGCCAGATCAGTGGTGGGATGCAGGCGGTACGCCCCGGTATGGGTACTGTTCCGGTACGGTGCTCCGGAGGGCCCACCCACCTACCCGCACTCCTTACCTGTCTTTAAAGCCTTTGGCACTTCCATGCATGTGCATGCACATGGCGAATACAGCGCCTGCGTGACTCTCTGCCAAGCAGCTGTAGCATCGCGGAGGCTTGTGGAGGTATCGTTGGAAGGTAAGATGCATGCGCGCGTGCCACGTTCATTCATGTGGAGGACGCCGGGCCCCATTGCAATCGTACCGGGATCCGGAAACCACCACTGCGGCAGATATAGGGTCTCCTGCTTGGGCAGGGAGTTGGACTAGATGACCTGCAAGGTCCCTTCCAACTCTGTTAATCTGTTACTTCTGCCATTCCCAAAACATCTAATTTGAATACCATTGGACATTGATGGACTGGTCAATGGGGAAGGGGAGCAGGGAAGAGGAAAAAATGCAGTCTTTGCACAGGAATAATCAGATCCAGCTTTGCTAATGCTATAACCACTTGACTTTAGTAAAAGCAAACTTTTCACTTCAAAATTGGAGTCGAGGGTCTTTCTTTCTCAACTGTTCAAGTTGGGACAAGCCTGACAATTGCCTTCTATCGATGCCTAATGATCCTGCCATCACAATCACCTAAAAGTCTCCCTTCTGACAGTATTCTGACAGTATTCAGAAGTACATTCTCTTTTATCAATTGACTGAGATCCTATTAAAAAAAAAACAGGAGAATTTTCTGCACAGCAATAGCAACAAAAACAGGTGGGAAGCTAAAGGTTAGACAAAGACGCCCAAGATATAAAAAAGGAACCAGAGGATGCCTCTTCAACATAGCACCAGATGGTGAGTTATTTCAACAGCTACCCCAGAGTCTATACTGTGCTTTGCACAGAAAATTTCTTGACTGCATGGAAAAGGCCTGATATCTCTTGCTCAGCTGAGCTTCCCACTCTTACTTATTTCTTTGTTTTAAAGTTTTAAAAATCAGGTTAACATTAAAATGATCCCTAAACCTTATGCAGGGCAAATCAAAAAGAATCATCAAAATGTTTAGAAGGCAGCATGGATGAGAGCTGTGAAATGGAGTCGTGGCTAAGGAAATACCTAATTAAAAGGACTTAATCAAGAAGTATGGTATTTATTTATTTTAATGTCTTAGGTTTTTATCCTATTTTTCTTACCTTTTTAAATAACTCAAGGCAGGGGACATACACAGTACTCTCTCCTTCTTTTATTTTCTCACAACCATCTTGTGAAGTGAGATAGACTGAAAGAGAGAGAGAGAGGGTGGGAGAGAGAGAGAGAGGGAGAGAGAGTAGGTAGGTTGGTAGGTAGAGGGATAGAGAGAGAGAAATAGAGAGAGAGAAAATACAGTAGATAGGTAGGGTTAGGGTTAGAGTTAGGGTTAGAGTTAAGGTTATCCAGAGTCATTCAGCCAGAATTCATGCCTAAGACAGAACTAGAACTCACAGTCTCCAGGTGATTGGCTCAAAGTCACCCAGTGGGTTTTTACGCCTAAGGTAGAACTAAAACTCACAGTCTCCTGGTGATTGGCCCAAAGTCACCCAGTGGGCTTTTACGCCTAAGGCAGAACTAGAACTCACAGTCTCCTGGTGATTGGCCCAAAGTCACCCAGTGGGCTTTTACGCCTAAGGCAGAACTAGAACTCACAGTCTCCTGGTGATTGGCCCAAAGTCACCCAGTGGGCTTTTATGCCTAAGGCAGAACTAGAACTCACAGTCTCCTGACTTCTAGGCCAGCTCCTTAAGACTACACCAAACTGGCTCCTTTATGTTTTGAACAGGCATGGAAAACATCCACATCTGGGAGAGTGAATAAAACCCAAGATGGAGCTGAGGATGGCAGACAGAGCTGCATAGCTGCATAGCAATAGCAATAGCAGTTAGACTTATATATCGCTTCATAGGGCTTTCAGCCCTCTCTAAGCGGTTTGCAGAGTCAGCATATCGCCCCCAACAATCCGGGTCCTCATTTCACCCACCTCGGAAGGATGGAAGGCTGAGTCAACCCTGAGCCGGTGAGATTTGAACAGCCGAACTGCAGCTAACAGTCAGCTGAAGTAGCCTGCAGTGCTGCACTCTAACCACTGCGCCACCTCGGCTCTGCATCACCATCATGTAAATTTCGTTGTCCAAAGGCATGTCCAGGTAGAATTTCCTGAACATTTCAGAGGAGACATATAGGTCTATTATCAGGGAGATGGGGGATTGGATATGTCTAGTTTAATGAAAAGAAGAACTAGGAGTGAGAAGATAGCAATATTCCAATATCTAAAGTAGAAGCTGTACGGCCACGTAACGCTGCTCCAAGCTCCTGCAACTGGAAGAAGAAAGGAGAGACATACTAACCTGCACTCAGGCATTACAAAAAAAAAGATGTTGAGACTTTTGGGAAAAAAAGTGCAAAGCAGAGCAACTGAGATGATTAAAGGCCTGGAGACAAAAACATATGAAGAACGGTGGCAGGAATTGGGTATGGGTAGAATAAAGAAAAGAAGGACTAGGAGTGACATGATAGCAGCCTTCCAATATCTCAGGGGCTGCCACAAAGAAGGCGGAGTCAAGCTATTCTCCAAAGCACCCGAAGGCAGGACAAGAAACAATGGATGGAAATTAATAAAAGGAGAGATCCAACTTAAACTAAGGAGAAACTTCTTGACCGTTAGAACTCAGTGGGACAACTGATGGTGGGTTGGAGTTGTGGGGACTCCAATACTGGAGCTTTTTAAGAGGAGATTGGACAGCCATATACCATTTGAAATGGTATATGCTTGAGCAGAGGGTTGGACTAGAAGACCTCCAAGGTCCCTTCCAACTCTGTTATTAAGATAGGGATCTGAAGATTAGCTTCTTAGAGGCAGCCCCTTCACTGTATAGTAGCTTGCCCCTCCCAAGGTTAACACCAGAAGAGGATCCAAAATAGAAATCAGCCACATATATGGTGACTAATGTATGAATTTTATATCATCATGGTGCTTTGATGAGTCTTGGGAGCAGGCCACTTAGAAATTATTGCAGTAAATAAATAACCCCCTTGCTTTAAAAATGAAATATCAACTTGTATCTAATGAATTTGTGTAGATGAAGGAACCCTGGGATGTGGAAAATGAATGTCACCATCCATGCTCTCCGTTATGAGCTCATATTTTTTTTCAGAGCTAAAGATCTATGATTTGGATAATTGAAATATGGTATTGCATTAGGCAGTGGTGAGAAATACCTATATTTTCCCCCACTCACTAATGCCTTCAGGTTCTGTAGTTAAATGACTCACCACTGTGACTCACAAAGGTAACTCAGAGCTATTAAGAAATCTTTATACTGCATCTCTGCATGTGGAGGCAATTAAAGTGTCAGCTCCACATGAATACCAATATTAACAATGCAGTCAAACTTTAAATGATTTATCACAATTGGTGCTGCTGTACCTTGGTGGGAAGAACAAGCACCAACTTTAAAAAAAAAAAACCCGAAAAAAGGCAGCAAACAAAGGGAGAAAGGATAATGTAAATAAATCCACTTGAAATATATTCAGGGCAAAATGCAAATTACTGAGATAGCAAAAGAAGAATGGCTGAAGGATTGTGTTTAGCCTGCATAATCCTTCAGTATGTTATCGGGAAGAAGGAAACATATTCATCTGAAAAGAAAAAGGGGAAGGAAAGCCTGTACATTCTTTGCAAAACTTTAGCACATAGTTTTGCTTTTGGTGCAGTGGAGACCCTGGTGCAAATAGCGTTGCTTCTGGTGTCAGGAACAGGGCTGCAATATCTGATCAGCCACTAGATAGAAGCAAAAAGACCGTCAGAACAGCCACCGCTTAAACCTCTAAGTGGAAAGGACCCTTGGCTCCATTCATTGAGAAAGGTATAGTTTTATGAGAGATCAAGCATGTTGCAATAATGCAAAGCCGGAACTGAAATTTGCGCACCAAAATCACTAAGTGCTACTTTCCCCCACTTACGTATGTGCCTCGTGCTGAACATCCAATTTTGACCAATCCAGTTTGTGCAAAAATGTTTTCATAATTGTCAGTTTGGTTTCAATCAATCTGAATAGAGCTGAAAGGGACCCTGGGGATGTTCTAATCCAATCCCCCGCTCAAGCAGGAGACTCTATACTAGAAGTGTCAAACTTAATTTCATCAGGGTTGAGCTTGACCTTGGGAGCCAGAGTGGGTGTGGCTAGGGTGGGTGTAACCAGCTTGACATCACTTGTTTCGGGGGTGCCTGTGGTGGCCCAAGCGCTCTGCCAGCGAAAACAGGTTCTCAAGGTCTGTTTTTTGCCTCCGATGGCCTCCTGCAACCCTCCGCCAGCAAAAATAGAGCTCAGGAGGGTTGCACGCGGCCCTCGTGAGTTCCCTTGTCACTGGCAGAAGCACTGTGGGCCAGTCCTTCTCTGTTTCCAGGGTAACCCTGCAGGCCAGATCTGAGCAACCCGTGGGGAGGTGTGCCCCCTTGCGGCCCATTTTTGGTCCCAGAAGGCTGCAGAAAGGCCTACTAGGTCCAAAATGGGGTGCAGCGTGTGTCCCCCACAGTCCATTTTTGCTCCCAGAGGCTGCAGGGAGGCCTACTAGGCCCAAAATGAGACAGGGGGGGGGGAGAGTGTGAGGGGTCATGTACATAGACACAGGGGTGAGGGGGCGTGGAAGTGGTGTTGCATGCGCATTGCATTATGGGTGTGGGTGCACGCCAGGGGTGGGTTTCAACCGGTTCACGGCGGTCCCTGCGATCCGGTTGGTCGCCGAACCCGGAAGTAAGTAACTTCCAGGAACGGCGAAGGCCTCCCCCCGCACCCCCGCGCGCGCGCCCACGCCCGCTCCTTACCCGGTTTTGATGAATTCTGCGCTTCCACGCATGCGCAGGACGCATACAGCGCCTGCGCGATCCTCCAGGAGCAGCTGGAGCATCGCACAGACGCTAGTACGCATGCGTGCGCCGCGTGCGAGGACGCTGCACATGTGCGCGAGGACGCCGCCGGCCTCGTTCCAACCGAACCGGTTGGAACGGGGCGAGAAACCCACCCCTGGTGCACGCACATGCTGTTGCTTTCGGCACGCGATGACGAAAAGGCTAGCCATCAACCTGAAGTTCCAAAGTTGCTAATTTCACTCCAACAGCTTCTTTCCCCCCAGACTCTTTGGGAACCGCTGCTTCTCTCTTTTTCCCTTTAGTTGCTATATATTATTCAACAACTGTAATTGGGTGCGTGAGACAGTGTAAAAAAAAACCCAGCAGAGATCCAGCTTTCATGCTCCCTCCACATTTTTCTCAGAGTTCTTTTAATTTCTAATGGAGGCTAAGTATACAATGAAAGCTCTAGGTGAACATGTTTTCCTTGGGCTTTAAAAGCCTTCTGTCTCACTGGATAATTTCTGAAAGAGGAGGAAAATGAAGTGATTATTTCTAGTCCTCTTGTCTTTATGTAAATACAGTTTGTTAAGAAATTGGTAGCTGGTACAGAGCTGCAACTTTGCTTCCTTAAGTAGGTTTCCATCAATTCTTGGCTACATATTGGTGTCAAGAGATTATGGTTCCCTAGGTCATCTTTTAAAAATAGCACATGTAGCTATAGCTTAGCCGCAATTCAGGGAATGTGATATATTTTTTTTGAAGTTTTATTCAATTACAAGACAGTCTCTCTGAAAGTGTGACTAGTGCCGAGCATGTAAGATATAGGAACATATTGGAAATTGAAATCATACATCACCTTCTGGCTATTTAGATGCAGAACGCAGAAAATAGATTCATTGCATGGTTCTTTTCATAATATTGCTTTGTTAATTATTTTTTTGAAAAAAATGATATGCAGGGAAGGAGCAAAAGAGAGAGAGAGAGAGAAAGCATGGAGCGAAGAATGTAAAAAACACGTAACGATTCATAATTACATTGAATTATGAATTGTTCATAATTATAACACAGAAAAGAAGATGTATGCTTGGAGCCTGGTATTTATCATTCTAAAAGTAAATGAAGAAAACGGCCATTTTAAACATAACTCGTTCGGGGCCTTTTAGCTTTTAAATTAATTTTTGCCAGTAAGGGCGGCTTTTTCTGGACTGCAGAAATGCAAGGGAACACTAGATGGCAGCAAAGAACTAGCATGCTGTGGTCTCTTTGGTGCCACTTCATGGTAGCTTGGATTTTGCAGCACCTTCAGGTGTCATAGTTAAGCCTCCCTTAATATATGCAAAGAACCTTCTGGCTGTACAGGCTGTCAGCTGTCAACCTGATGTCACAAATCCTTCTTCATGAGAAGTCCTCACACAGAGACTATCTGGCGGAGACGTTCTAGTGGTATCAATTAGGGGAGAATATTTGTAGCTCAGGATTGAACTGAATGGTTCTTGGTGCTCTCTGAGCTTGATTGTCAGCTAAGATACTGAGCTTGTCGATCAGAAGGTCAGCAGTTCAGCGGTTCGAACCCCTAGTGCCACATAAAGGAGCTCCCGTTACTTGTCCCAGCTTCTGCCAACCTAGTTCAAAAGCATGTACAAATGCAAGTAGAAAAATAGGGACCACCTTTGGTGGGAAGGTAACAGCGTTCTGTGCGCCTTTGCCATTTAGTCATGCTGGTCACATGACCACGGAGACGTCTTCGGACAGCGCTGGCTCTTTGGCTTTGAAAGGGAGATGAGCCACCTAGAATCAGGAACGACTACCACATATGTGCAAGGGGAACCTTTACTTTTAGTCTAATGAAAAGAAGGACTAGGGGGGACATGATAACACTGTTCCAATATCAGAGGGGCTCCTACAAAGATGAAGGAGTCAAACTATTTTCCAAAGCACCAATAGGCAAGACAAGAAACTAATGGTTAGAAACTAACTAAGGAGAGAAGCAACCTAGAACTAAGGAGAAATTTTCTAATGGTGAGAGCAATTAACCGATGGAATAATTTGCTTTCAGAAGATGTGGGTGTTCCATCACTGCAGGCTTTCACAACGAGATTGGACAACCATTTGTCAGTATGGGTCTCCTGCTTGAACAGAGGGTTGGACTAGAAGTCCTTCAAAATACCTGCCAACTCTATTATTCTATGTTCTACTTTTGATTCTTACTTTTAGAAATTAGCATGAATGGTCCAACATCTGTCCAGGTCTTTTGTCTCTACCAGACTCAGGTATTTATTCTTGTGGGCTGGAAATGGGGTTTTAAATTATTTCATTATTTACTTTATTGGGATTTATGATTTGCTTTTGTTTTTATTGATTGGAACCCACCAAAAGAACTTCTGGGGCGTGAACAGCCTATAAATATTTTAAATCAATAAAACAAATATGTAGTAAAGGCAGGCAGTTTGCACTACTCACTCAGCCAGCAATTTGTGGGTGGAATTGTTTGCTGTGCATGACAGAGGAATTTTGCCAAAAACAATATTCTTTGGCCGTCTTCCTCAACTTTTTCTTGTATTATCCATTGTTAATTTGCTACATTTAGTTTAAAAAGAAGGAAAGAATGAAGAGCAGACTTCAGCATTGATTTGATCCTTGTAAACATTGGTGGCATGAACAGAGAACTCTCAGACATTCTTAATCGTTATTGTTGATTGTTGTTTTTTAATTAGCATATTTTTCGGAGTATAAGACACATTGGAGTATAAGACGCAGCAAGGTTTTGAAGAGGGAAATTTTTTAAAAAAGTTTTAGCACTCTGCAGACCTCTCAAAAACGGGCTGGGTTTTTTTTTTTCCAAAAAAGGGCATGAATAGCCTTTCAGAGGCTTGTAGAGTGTTCCTGGAAAGGGGGGGGGGGACTAGAAAAAAATGGCCTGTTTTTCATGAAAACAGGCTCATTTTTCATTAAAAAAGGGCATGAAAAGCCTTTACGAGACTTATAGAGTGCTCCTGGGGGCTGGAGGGCAAAATTGGGCTAAAACTGGACTGTTTTTTGTTCATTTCTGTCCTCCCCAGCCCCCCAGGAGTTCTCTGCAAGGCTCTTGAAGGCTACGCATCGCCATTTTGATGAAGGGGGAGGGGTTTCAGGAGGTAAAAAAAAATGCTGTATTCAGTGTATAAGATGCACCGATTTTCAGCCTCTTTTTTGAGGGAAAAAGGTGCATCTTATACTCTGAAAAATACAGTAATAATACATCAAATTGTTGAATAACAACAACAATACCTTCTGCAAACTGATTAAACAGCTAGACATGATTGAGTTGCTAAATTAATCCACTGGTCATTATGTAAAATATACTCTTTACCTGTATCTGAAAAGTCATGGGAACATAAAGTGGAAAAGGTTGTCGAAAATGAGATGGTGAAGATCATGGGAGACTTTTGAATACAGACGGATTGTCATTTGGAACAGATATTATGGTTGTCGAAGGCCGAAGAGTACAATTTATTGATATCACTGTACCAGGAGACGCCAGAGTCAAAGAAAAAGAACTGGAAAAAAATTATGAAATGTTGCGACCTGGCCATTAAAACTGGCCATTAAAACTACGCAATTATGGTATGAAACATGGAACAGTGATACACATTGTCATTGGGGCACTTGGTACCATGTCCAAGAATTTTATAAAATACATCAAAAAATTGCAGCTTCCTGCAATAACACCAGCAGAACTGCAAAAAAACCCTGTGCTACTTGGAACATTGTATATTTTAAGAAGATATTTGGTTGATACCTAGGATGCTGGCAGCAACTCGTATTAAGCATTAACACCAGTCAATGGTATTGTGATACATTTTAAATGTCCAGTTGACTGAGTTTCATATTTAATGAATAAAAGAGATAGTAATAACCTTTATTGTAATTGTATATATATACAACAAAATTGATTTAACTTCTACTGGTGCAATCCATAACAAAAATGGAATACAACATGAATAATATAATACAGAATGAATAATGTAACAAAAAAGGCTTTAACAAAAAAAAGTGAAAGAAGAGAAAAATACATAGAGATAGTCCTCAACTTACAACCACAATTGACCCTGGGATTTTGGTTCCTAAGTGATGAGGTCACGAAGAGAGTCATTATGTGACTGGATCCAATTTTATGACCATTTTACTCCAGCCATTAAGTGAATCATCATGGTCATTAAAGGAATCCAGTCAGTGGTGGGTTTCAAAACATTTTCGAACCTACTCTGTGGGTGTGGCCTCCTTTGTGGGAGTGGCTTGCCCGCCATGTGACCTGGTGGGAGTGGCTTGCCAGCCATGTGTTTTTTCTCTCTCTCTCTTTCCTTCCTTTTGTCTCTCTGTCCCTTTTTTTTTTCACCCCTTTCTCACTTTTTCGTTCTTTTTTTCTTTTTTCTTTCTTTCTTTCTTCCTTTCTTTTTCTTTCTCTTTCTCTCTCTCTCTCTCTCTCTGTGTGTGTGTGTGTGTGTGTGTGTGTGTGAGTGGTGGGTTTCAAAAATTTTTGGAACCTCTCCTGTAGGTGTGGCCTGCTTTCCGGGTTCACTGGTGGAACCTCTTCTAACTGGTTCGGTAGATTTGACGAACCGGTTCTACCGAACAGGTGCAAACTGGTAGGAACCCACCTCTGAATCCAGTGATGTTGTCTGCTTGTCAAATTCCATGTACTAGGTGTGTCGTACAAGAGAATTAACCCTTTCTCTGTATTTGTTACCTTTTGTCCCATGATACTTACATAATCTACAATTTTCTCCCAAAACTTAGTAAGTATAGGATATTGTAAAAATACGTTTTGAAAAAAAGTATTATCTTTATTACATTTCTAAGAAAGCGCTGTTTTTCACAGTTCTTTTTTATACGAACATAATGGAGTCAAATAAATTGAAGATATTATACAATAAAAAAATAATATCCAGAATTTATTGGACTCTGGTATGCTTGTCGAAAGTCATAATTTGAGATCCATTGACACTCTTGCTATAAACATTATGAAAATCTTCCATTGCCTAGAAAACATTGGAACCTCTAATTCTTTATTCCACTTATTTTTAGCATCTGCTTATCAAATTAATTTATTGGTAACAAATATCTATAAAAAATACTGGGATTCTTTTTTAGTTTTAAAGGGTGTAGCAAGTGGTTCTGTTATGGCAGGAGTCTCAGGAGTTGTAAATACAGCTGGCACAAACAATATTGTTAGCAAATGTCCTAGATGTAAATATTGCCATAGGGTTGCATCTGCCAGATGATATTTGTCCCTTATCACAGAGTATGTTAAAAATTCATCTTCTCATCCATCAGCAGGTCCTAAGTCAATATCTCTGTTTGCATCCAGTTTTTTCACATCGCCATCTTTTCCCCAATTCTTAAACTTTGGTTTCCTCAAAGGTCAATTTGGCATGGGAAAAAGGGATGGGGTCTTTTTAAAAAAAAATTTTTAAATTATACATTACATTTCATAACTTTCTGAAATAATTGTTTCCAGAGACGTTATTTATTTAATTTTCTACACACACCCTCACCCAAGTGGTACTAGAGTTTTAGTATATTTAGATCAGGGTGGGTTGCTGCTGGATTTACTACTGGTTTGCAACCCGTGCCAGACATGCATTGTGCATGTGTGCCCTGTTCAATGTAAATTGTTCTTCGTGCATATGCAGAACAATTTACAGTGAACTGCGCATGCACAAAAACCAAAATGGCGGTGGCCCAGCAGAGGCGACGGAACAGGTACCAGGACGTGGCAGGCCTGGGTTGCTGCCAGGTCTGAATTCCACCACTGGTTCAGCTGAATCTGTACTCTGATTTGTACTAATACAATACAATACAATACAATACAATACAATACAATACAATACAATACAATACAATACAATACAATACAATACAATACAATACAATACAATACAAATATAATACAATACAAATACAAATACAAATACAATATAAATACAATACAAATACAAATACAAATACAAATACAAATACAAATACAAATACAAATACAAATACAATACAATACAATACCAGAGTTGGAAGGGACCTTGGAGGTCTTCTAGTCCAACCCCCTGCCTAGGCAGGAAACCTTATACCATTTCAGACAAATGGCTATCCAACATCTTCTTAAAGACTTTCAGTGTTTACAAATATGGAATTGATAGTCTTTAAATGGATGGGTAACCCAAGTTTCACCCATAGGCATACATTCCGATTTGGATCAGTTAACAGAATATCCTGCTCTTTTGCTAAAGGCATCTATCGTTTGCATCAACACTGGGATAGTAATATGAATTTTAGAACTAAACAAAACAATGTCATCTTGAAGTAAAACCAATTTGTGTTCAAACTCAGAGGCATTCTTAAAAAAAGATAAAACTGATCTGTGGCTGCGGCACAATCTTTTTGTTGGAAATGTGCAATGCCACTCAGAAAATTAAAACAAAAATTTGCTGAAGCTATGTAGAATGCTTCTGGGGACTACAAGGAATGGCGACTTGCATTTTCATCAATGTGTCTTTCAATCAATGAAGTATTTACTTAGTACCTATTAGGCTAACCTTATGGTAACAGGCCATTCTTCAGCAATTTGACGGCTATATAGCACAAATACAACATACATACATACATACATACATACATACATACATACATACATACATACATACATACATCAAATATGCGTATACGTATACACACACACACACACACACACACACACACGCATATGCTGGTCTTGTTGTATTCGGGTCTTTTCCTGTGTAAGATTGAGATTGTCTTGGCAATGTTTCAGCGAGGTCTCAATTGCCATCTTCATGGGCTTAAAGTGTTCTGTTCAACCCTGACCGAAACCCCAAAGACAAAATCCAGCTAGAAAACCAAGGAGTCTGCGAAATACCATGCAAAATCTGCCCTGCAACTTACATAGGACAAACGAACAGGAGAATAAATGCACGCATCACAGAACACAAGAACGCAGTAAGAAAAAAAGAAAAAAACTTCCTCTCTTTTCCAGCACCTTAAAGCTATAGGACATGAAATTAATTTTGAAGAAACCAAATTAATCTCCAAAACAGAACACTTCAACAAGAGAATAATTATGGAAGCTATCGAAATAGAGAAACACCCCCACAACATGAATAAACGTGATGATACCTCCCACCTACCAAACATTTGGAAACCAGCCCTAGTCAACGAACGAGTCCCACCCACCATCCAGGCCATTACAACATGAAACAACAATGTATACACAGCCAGCACCAATCAGCACCAATCTACCAATCATGCTACAACCACACAACCAATCACTCCGCTTACTGAAACAAAGCCAGCACTCCATAACCCCACACCAAGATGTATAGAAAGACAGCAGCTCCGATCACATTTTAAGTCCAAAACCCAGCCTGAAGATGGTGAGTGAGACCTCGCTGAAACGTTGCCAAGACAATCTCAATCTTACACGGGAAAAGACCAGAATACAACAAGACCAGCATACCTACACCTGTGAAAATCTACGAAAAGATATATTTCTATTTCTATTTCTATTTCTATTTCTCTCTCTCTCTCTCTCTCTCTCTCTCTCTCTCTCTCTCTCTCTCTCTCTCTCTCTCTGTGTGTGTGTGTGTAGCTGATAACGGAGGAGGACCTGTGGCTTAATGGTTAAGACATCTGCATAAGATGTAAGACAGCACAGGTTCGAATCCCAGTAAGGGTATGGCTAGCTGATGAGCGCTAAATAGCTTGAAATAGATCTATACTAGTCTCCCTTTATTTATTTATCAGCACAAATAAAAAAAAACACAAATGTAACAAAGGCAACAGTAAAAATATTGGGTTTGTCTGGATGGTCTCTTGTGACGAGCCGATGGACAGAGAATGGAAGCAATTAGCTTCCTCCCATAATTGGGGCATACCAGGGGTTGTGACACTATGTGTGTGTGTGTGTGTGTGTGTGTGTGTGTGTATGTACACACACACACACACATACACACACACACAGAGACACTCAATTTCATTGAGAGCCACATCAGGGCTGTGATTGACCTCAGGGGAGGGGCAGTGGGTGTAGCCGACTGGGTGGGTGTGGCCAACATGGTGGGTGTGAAAACTTGATACTGCTCCCCAAACTGCTGGCATGTTTCCTCTTTGTATTGGGTAGACTGTGTCGAAGTGACACTGGCCTGATCTTTCCTCTTCGCATTGGGTAGACTGGGAGAAGTTACGCTGGCCCGATCTTTCATTTTCACATTGAGTAGACAAGGATGGCCTCGTGGGCTGGATCTGACCACCCCTAATTTAGATATTAGCTGGAATGATATATCCTTGTTTTCTGGCAGAAGTGAGCAGATATGTGTCTCTATCAATCTTCTTAGGACCATGAAAAGGGTCTTCAGATAGCACTGGCTCCTTCAGCTAAGAAACAAAGAATGAGCAACGTCAGACACGATTGGATTACCTTTACCTTTAGTTGTGAGTTACATAGACTCATTTGAGAGTTAGGCAGCCTATAAAATAAAATGTCTATGATATAATGTGTAAGCGGCCTAGAATCACCCCGTAGGGGGAGATGGGCACCATAAAAAATAAATAAATTAGAATACATTGTAATTTCCCCACTTTTTCTAGGCCTTTAATCCATCGTCTAACATCTGAATTTCAAGGTGAATTTCAAGTAAGAAGGAATCACTTGCCACACCATTCATTGCTCTGAAATCTGATGAAACGAGAGGCATTGCTTAGAGAAATCACCCTCCCTGTCCACTTCATATTTGACTTATCTTTCAGAACACCCTTCACAATTTGGTTGGGGGTGATAACATTTAAATATTTTGTCATTCAACGCAGAGAGGAGGGGAGAGAAAAAAACAACCTCTTTCAGCCTCTTTTTCAAAGGAATTCCATGAATCACTGAAATGTGGCATTTCTAAAGGTTTAAGGTATACCGATTTCAAGGGAGGCAAAAAGCCCCTGAGCTTTTTCTACCTTTTGTTGTGTGCCAGAGTTTTTTTTTTTTAATGTAACACCGCACAAACTGGGTGCAGAAAAAGGATTATTGATCGGCCCGATCCTCACGAGAGCGAGAAAGAAGGAAGAGCAAACTAGCATTGATTTGGAAATGGTAGTAATGGAATCGGGGGAAGGCGGGGAAGGTGGGAGGGGGGGAAGGCCGTTGTTTGCTGGGCCCAGATAAAAATGAGCGATCTTTCAGGCGTGCTCTATCTGCTTAAATCAAACCGTAATAAATGAGGCTGGGTTTTCAGACACATGAAATCAATAGGGCAAAGTGCATTTGAGGAACCTCATATCATCAAAACTAACCAGGCCAGACTTCATCATGCACCTAACAGCCTCGTTGTTCTTGGAAATATTGTTGAAATCATACCTCACGAGTCCCTGTGTCTGGCACGATATCAGGAGATTCCAAATAGGGGTGAGACAGAAGCCTCTTGCAAGGTTTGTCAATTTAAAAGGGAAAAAAAGAAAGTTAACAGGTCACTTTTTTTTAAATATAACCCTACATTTTATACGATGTCAGGATGCTGTATATACAACAAATAATAACAATTCATTACTTACATTAATTTGGTCTAATGTCTAAGGTACCTGGTTAAAAACCAGGTCACTGTATCTTTTAGTCCTGCCTTAACCATGAAAGCTGTCTAGGTGATTTTGGGCCAATCACCGAAATATGATGGGTTCTAGTCCCGCCTTGGGCATGAAAGCCATCTGGGTGATTTTAGGCTAATCACCAAAAGACGATGAATTCTAACTGTAGTCCCACCTCAGGGACTTAGGCATGCAAGCTGGTTGGGTAACCTTGGGCCAATCGAGTGGTGGGATTCAGCCAGTTGGCACCTATTCGGGAGAACCGGTTGTTAACTTTTTTTTTTATTAGCAGATTTTTTTTATTATTTTTTCCCTTCTACAACACCTTACACTCATTACATCAACACTGTTATGTCATCATATCGGTACATTTATTTAATATTTCGCTTCTATATTTACACACCTTTATACACAGTTCTATGCGGGGATGGGCCCACCCACAATTTCCACTCCACTCCATTCCAGCAGAATACCACTTCTGGCGTAGTCCTGTCTTAACTATGAAAGCCATCTGGGTGAATTTGGTCCAATCCCCACAATATGATGAATTCTAATCCCGCTTCAGGTACAAAAGCCATCTGAGTGATTTTGGGCTAAATCACCAAAAGATGATGAATTCTAATTGTAGTTCCATCTTAGGGACTTAGGCATGAAAGCTGGTTGGGTAACCTTGGGCCAATCATCAGGAGACTGTGTGTTCTAGTCCCATTTTAAGTATGAAAGCCATCTGGGTAACCAACCACCACCTTCCCAAGTCTCAATATATTTCTTCTTGTTTCCTCTTAGTGGTCAAAGCCAGACATATTGCATAACATTAGTTTCATATCTCTTATTAATTTATAGTTTCCCCCGTTTCCCCGTGTATGCCCATGTACTCCGCATATGTAGGAAGTGGCATAAGAACAACAACAATTGGCAACTGGTTCTTTATTTTCATTTTTTTTAAGTCAGACCCTTCCCCATGCCAGGAGATTAGCATTTAAAGGGTAATTAAAAGGAAATACGAATGGAAGCATTCTATAATGGCCAATTAACCTGTACATATAAATGTGTTTATGCGAACAATATCAAATTAAATCTCTAAGTTTCTTGATAAAATCCTCAGAGAGAGAATGAAGAATAAAAATTGTGTGGCTGAAAATACAGTGGAAGATTTAGGATGGTCTCCCACTTGTGTAACTAAATTTCAGTTATCAACCATCGTACCATCAAATAAAAGCAGTTGGTTATATATGGAATCTCTTTCTGTATGAAAAAGGGTACATTTTCATGAAGGATTAATTATGCCTGCAAATGCCATCTAATTCTGTTCAAAAGCAACTACCTCTTGTGACTTGTCTAGTTATGAAGCACACTTAAAGAAATCTAAGCCATAAACCTTTGCATAAAGTTTATCCATAATGATAAGACAGTCTTTAAGGAACATTGTCCACTGTTCCCGGAAATTTATCTCATTTAATTTAAATTTTTTGAAATGTGTTATTTGCAGTTTTTCCTATTAATCAATCAGTTCAGCCAGGCATACCTTAATCAGTTATGGTATCAGGATCCAAACTTAATCCACTTCCTAAAACACCAGTGTAAACACTAGCAGGATCCTATGGTGGCTTCACAGTCCTAATTTGTTATACTGCTACACAGGAGTGGACTTCAAAAATTTTAGCAAGGGGTTCTCTGCCCATTTGCTGGGTGGGCGTGGTCATGGTGGCCATGGTCTAATCGCCTTCCTGCACCATGGGGGCAGTGGTGGATTTCAAAATTTTTTAGAACCTCTTCTGTAGGTGTGGCCTGCTTTGTGGGAGTGGCTTGCAAGCCATGTGACCAGGTGGGAGTAGCTTGCCGGACATAAGAGTGGCTTGCCAGCCATGTGATTGGGTGGGTGTGGCCAACTTGTAAAATGTGGTGAAACCTACTTAACAATGCTCTTGCTTAGCAACCAAAATGTTGGCTCAGAAACTCTGGCTTTTGAAGCACGCAAGTCTTAAAGCTGTCAAGTTACAAGACCCTTGCACCCCTAACACATTAGAAAGAAAAACCCCAGGGGAGTTCAAACTTGACAGCTTTAAGACTTGTGGACTTCAACTCCCAGAATTCCTCCTCTTTCTCTTCATCTTGATGATGTGCGGACGGGCGGGGGGAGGGAGCTGGAATCGGTTTTAAATGGCACTGTAGATTTGTGGAACCTCTTCTATAGAAGAGGTTAGAACTGGCAGGAACCCACCCTTGCATGGGGGGCATTTTTGCCCTCCCTGGGCTCTGGAGGCTTTCTTCAATCCTCCAGGAAGGTGAAAACGGCATCCCCAGGCTCCGGAGGCCCTCTGGGCCTGTTTCCAGCTTTCCCAAACTTCCGGAGGCCCGGTTTTTTTTGCTGTCCGTGATCCTCTGTACATGCCTTACACTTACCTGCATCTAAGACGGGCCATTTGGGGATTCCTGGGAGTGGAGTGGTGGATGGGGCCAGCCAGGAGTGGGATTTGGGGGTTCTCTGAACTATACAGAATCCTAGCTAGATGTTCTCCCGAACCCCTGAGAACCCCCAGCAGCCCTCCTCTGGTACTACAACAAACACAATATTTTGAATACTTGACTGTCATTTCTTACTATTTTCCTTCAGGAACTTTGCCTTCTAAAATGTTGCTGAGAAATTAAAACTATCCATTAAATCCACTTGTCAAAAAAATGCTAAAATGGACGCTGTTTATACTACAGTTATTTCCATTTCGATTTGTCTGGACACGTAATTTTTTTAAAAAATGCATCAATAAATATGAAAACTTTGCCCCCCCTCCCATATCTAATAAACAAAGGAGCAAACAAAATAGGGTAAAGAAATCTCTGGGTCAGCCCGAAAGTGGTATGGGGATGAAATATATATTCCTTCATACTTGATAAGGCTGCTGTGTTTATTTTTGTTCAGGCTGTACTGGAAGATTGATGATATCATTAACTCTTCATTTCCTTACTTTATGTGTTTACCAACCCCTCCCACTTTTATATGGTGTAGAAAGCAAGTGAATTGTTGTCACTTAGCAACCCTATCAATATTACACTCTTACACATAAATGCATGGACACAGCTGCACGCATCTTTTGGGAAAAGAACAGCAATTTTGAAACCAGTGGAAACACTTTGACCATTACCTTAAAAACTACTTTAGTACATTAGTTTTAGCCCCTGTTATTACCGGAATAGCCTCCACTGCCTGCCCTTTTCAAGCTTGAAAGAAAAGGAAGTTGGAGTTGCCTCAAATTCTGGCTACAACATATTCAAGCTATACCAATTTTTGCTCCATTGTTTTTATATGCTGTAGCAAAAGATGATAGTAGATAGTAGACTAGAAAGAGTGCAGAGAAGAGCAACAAAGATGATTAGGGGACTGGAGGCTAAAACATTTGAAGAACGGTTGCAGGAACTGGGTATGTCTAGTTTAATAAAAAGAAGGACCAGGGAAGACATGATAGCAGTCTCCTGATATCTCAGGGGCAGCCACAAAGAAGAGGGAGTGAAACTATTCTCCAAGGCACCTGAGGGCAGGACAAGAAGCAGTGGTGGAAACTAATCAAGGAGAGGTTCCAAATACCATCCAAAATTAAATCAGAATCCTAGGCAAAGCATTCCTCAATGTTCCAATTTATTAAGAAAACCATGTTGGCACATCTGGGAAAACCCAAATCTGAAGGCTCCCTAGTTTTCCCCACCCAGTTCAAGATCTTGCCCCCATACCCACAAGTCCATCACATGGTCCAATCTTCCACTGCCATGCTGGCAGTTCCACCCATCCAGTTCTGGCCAAGTGCAGAGGTGCAAAGACAAAGGATGACCTTGGCTTTCTAGAAAGAACTTTGTTATGGCTACGTAGCATCTAACTCTGTACAATCCTCCCTCCCAGTTTCCCACAATAGAACATGCACAGTAGAATAATAGAAAGTGTGGCAGGCCAAAGATCCAAAAGAAAAGATGCAGTTCTGACACTATTCTCCAAAGCACCTGAGGGTAGGACAAAAAGTACTGGATGGAAACCAATCAAGGAGAGAAGCAACTTAGAACTAAGGAAAGATTTCCTAACACTTACAACAATTAATCAATGGAACAACTTGCCTCCAGAAGTTGTAAATGCTCCAACACTGGACATTTTTGATGTTGGATATCCATTTGTCTGAAGTGGTGTAGGGTTTCCTGCCTAAGCAGGGGGTTGGACTAGAAGACCTCCAAGGTCCCTTCCAAGTCTGTTATCCTATTCTTATTGGTGTAGATGTTAATGATTGCTATTGTAGAAAGTTAGCTGCCTCCCCTCTCTTAGAAGAATGAAATATTTTGGGAAATATTAAAAAGGCAAGACATTATATTTCCCTAAGGGGGGGAAATGGAGAAACATGCTCTTGGAAAGCAGCCCCCACCTTTCTTCATAGTCCTCAGCAGACTTCAGCACTTAAGCGATAAAGTGCTTATTGAAAGGAGCCAAGTATCTAGATAGCTCTATTCATAAGCAAATACCCTCATCCAAGAGCCAACACAGGAAGAAACCGTTTAGTCCCAATAGGAATTGCCCAACACCCTTTCTTAACACAAGCACCAAGATTTTGAAGTGCAATGTTTTTGCACTCTACACAAACCTCCCGAATCCTCTGTTTGTGAAAAACGGGGCATGCAGAGTGTTTAAGAGGCCTGAAAAGTGCTCCTGGGAGCTGTAGGGAGGGGCAAAAATGTGCAAACACCGGCCCATTTTTCGCAAAATCTTTCCCATCAATTTCAGAAGATCATGCATAGCTTTAAGAGGCCTGTGGACTGCTCCTGAAGTAAAACAAAACAAGCAAAAACAAGTAAAGATAGCCTGTTTTTGTGTGTTTTTGCCCTCCTCAGTTCCCAGAAGCATTTTGCAGACCTCCCAAACCCTCTGCACACCCATTTTTGCAAAAGGGGTGGGGGGTGGAAGGCCAAAAATGCTATATTCAGCGTATTAGACGCATCCATATTTTCATCCTCTTTTTTGAGGGAAAAAGGTGCGTCTTATAGTCCGAAAAATATGATATGTAATAGTAAAATAACAATACACATAACTTTATTATCTTTAATGCAGCCATGACATATGGTTTGCTTAGCAAACCCTGTTTAAACCACTGTTTATAACATTCATGGTTATAATAAACCATGTATGACCGGCAACTCATCTCCAGGAAATGGAGGCAGACTTTCCAGCCCTATTTGGAGATTCTGAGATGAATGGTGGGACACCTCCTGCATGAAAAGTAGGTCCTTTTCTGCTGGTGGGAAGAAGAAAAAAAACACGACTGATTTGCGCACTGTGACTGCAGATGTCACCTGGGATATTTGTCATGCAAAGCATGTGATCTTCTCAATTATACTCCTTTCCTTCCTAGTTCTCTAAGTTGGAAAGTTGTCATTTGGTTACAGCCTTAAGCTTAGCCCAAGGCATTTTATTTTGCCCGCCTGCATCTACGTAAATCTCCTCCCAGGGCCTTCCTGGGCCTTCTGGTCTTGTCTCTTTTGTTTCGAGACCTTAATCTTCTTAACGTATTCCCAATCATCTGGACCATATTACGGAGCTTCCATCTTCCGACCTTGTCCCTTTCTATCAGGGTGATCCTCCCTCTAATTGCTCTTCCCGTATCTCTCTTGGAGACATTCAGTATCCCTCTTTCAAATTTGAGACAAGGACATGATGGGCTGTATCTGTCTGCCTCTCTCTTCTAAGGATCCCAAAAGAAAATCCAAAAAGGAAAGGAAGAATTTATATATATATGTGTGTGTGTGTATATATGTATATATGTATATATGTATATATGTATATATGTATATATGTATATATGTATATATGTATATATGTATATATGTATATATGTATATATGTATATATGTATATATGTATATATGTATATATGTATATATGTATATATGTATATATGTATATATGTATATATGTATATATGTATATATGTATATATGTATATATGTATATATGTATATATGTATATATGTATATATGTATATATGTATATATGTATACACACACACACACATACATACATACATATACAGATATACATATATATGTACATATATATACATGGCTAGCTGATGAGAGCTAAATAGCTTGAAATAGATCTATACTAGTCTCCCTTTATTTATTTATCAGCACAAATAAAAAACACATACATATATATATATATATATATATACACACACATACACACATACACACAAACACACACATACATACATACACACACATGCATACTTTCCTACACACACACACACACACACACACACAAACACATCAGTGGTGGATTCCTAACCAGTTTAACTACCGGTTCACTGAGAGGGTGTTTTGCTCGCTTCGCTCTCACGTGTGCCCGCTGCGCATTGCTCCACATGCACAGTTGACTTAAAACTGTTCTGCGCATGCGCAGAAACATGCCGGCAATACCAGAAGAGACCAGAGAAACAATTCGGGGGTCGTGGCTGACATGGGTCACTGCCAGTTCCAGCGATCCGGGCTGCCATAACACTAACGGTTCAACCGAACCGGTCCGAACCAATAGGAGCCCACCACTGATTAGATAGATAGATAGATAGATAGATAGATAGATAGATAAACTTACTTTTAAATGTTTGACATAATTTACAGCCTATGAAGATGAAGGCGCTTTGCTGTTAATTCAATCATGCATTTTCCCCCCTAAGAAAAGTACTTTTTATTTTGGGGGGATTTGAGACTTAGGTTTCACACCTGCTCTCTGCAAGATAGAGGTTTTAATGTATATTTTATAGCCATGTGAAGCTGGCAAGGGAAGAAGGCTTTTTCATTCAGCATCCTCGGTAACAGCAAGCACAAAATTGGGCTTTAGTCAAGGGTAATTAGCAAGCATTGGCTGGTTGGGTGATTTACGCCACATTCTGTAAGCTTAAAAATAGCTTTTTGCTCTTTCCGTACCTTAGAAAAGGAAGGACAGAAATTCTGAAGAGAAAATGGGATGGGAAAATAAGGCTTTTGAACGGAGTACATTTTAGAGTCAGATTTTGGGAGATGAGTGGCCATACAAATTAGATGGAGTAGATAGATAGAGGTAATAAATATACCTCTGCTTTAAGTAAATAAAATGAATAAAAGTCAATACAGATAGTCCTTGACTTCCAGAGGTTCAGTTAGCGACCATTTGAAATTACAACAGCTCCATTCTTCACACTTATGACCATTGAAGCATCCCCATGGTCACATGATTTACATTCGGATGCTTCACAACTAACTCACATTTATGACTTTTGCAGTGTCCCAAGGTCAAGTGATCACTTCTTGCAACCTTCTGACAAGCAAAGTCAATGGGGAAGCCAGATTCACTCAACAACGCTGTTACTAATTCAACAACAGCAATGGTGCACTTAACAACTGTAGCAATAAAAGTCGTACAATAGAGCAAAATTCACGGAACAAAATTTCACTCGGTGACATCAATTTTGGGCTCAATTGCAGCCGAGGCGTGCCTCCATCAATAACCAAGAAAGGAAACTCCCAACTCCATTGTTCATGGAATTAAGATACTTTTACTGGTTGTGAAAAAATAGCAGCGAAAGTAAAGCAAGATCTGAGCCAGAAAGGCGCGAACAAGTGCATATCAAATGATAACTCAGCCCGCTCCCTCCTACGACCCGGCCCCAGTGTCCAATCTGCAACTCCCTTAGGTGTCATATGGGTTGCATCTCCAAAAGGCATCATCATGTTGGTATGCAGGACGGTTGGCCTTGACCAGGTCCAAACACCGGCCACCAGCATGCACAGAAGATGGTGAGAAGAAAACTCCCTTTTCCATATCACCTCCTGTACCATTTATTCCCATCCCAAATACCACGCCCCCACCCTCCCTGTTTCTATGGCAGCTGATAGCAAGACAGCAAAGCAGAGGCTGACAGACTCCCTGTATAGCGTCCACCTGTTAACGTACATTTTCCGTGTGATGTCACAGCCATCCTCTTGATTTTTCTGACCATATGCTGCAGATACCCCTAGGCTGCCATATAAAAAAAATTAACACATCCATAAATTAAATTATGCCCAAGATTTTCTGATTTTGTAGATTTTCTTTATTCTAGATTTGCTAGACATTAATATGAAGCACAGGTTGCATTTAATCTCACCATGGCCTGTAACTGTTCTTCTTCTTGTGCCATATCCGTCATCGGATGTTGGCAATCATATTGGCAATGCTATTTTTATCAACAGCCGCACAAAAAAAATGCTGTTGAGTTTTGTTCAAACCAGTCCTTTAGATTTTGAAGTCACGATGTTCTTCTTCTGCTTGGACCTCGTTTGCCTTCAATCTTTCCCTGGGGGATTAAGTGAAGTATGGTGTATTTTTCTGGGTGTCGCATCACATGTCCAAAATATTCTAATATTCGTTTTTAATGGTTTTGATGATTTCCCTTGGCTTTCCCTGGTGGCTTATCACCTCCTCATTTCTGATTCTGTCAACCCAGCTTGTTGGGTCATCTCAAAATATCAAGCTAAAAAACAAACAGAATTGCTGCATTTTTCGGAGTATAAGATGCACCTTTTTCCTCAAAAAAGGCTGAAAATCTGGACGCATCTTATACATCGAATACAGCATTTTTTTGCCTCCTGAAGACAAAAATGCCTGTTCATATCCTTATGGAGGTTTTCCGAGAGCTCTTGGGGGCTCGGGAGGGCAGAAAAGAGCAAAAAATGGGCCGTTTTTGCCCTCCCCCCCCCGCCCCCAGCAGCACTCTATAAGCTTCCATAAGGCTATGCATGCATTTTTTTTTACAAAAATGGGCCCGTTTTGCAAACAACGGGCTGTTTTTTGCTCATTTTTGCCCCCCCCTTCTGCAAGCCCCCCCCCCCCCCCAAGGCTATTCATGTCTTTAAAAAGAACAGGCCCATTTTCACAAAAAACGGGTCGTTTTGGGGAGGTTTGCAGAATGCAAAAACTTTTTTTTTCCTTTCGCAAAGCTCTTTAGTTAGAGTGATTGATGAGAATTAGAGTGATCAAGTGCTGTGCAGCAGAAACAAGTCTTAGGTGCTGCAGATTGTCAGTGATTTCTTTGCCCAGCATATGGATAAATACACCTGGAAACTTCTACCTACCTACCTACTCTCTCTCTCTCCCTACCAACCTACTGTATTTCTCTCTCTCCCTCTCCCTACCTACCTACTCTCTCTCTCCCTACCTATCTACTGTATTTCTCTCTCTTTCCCCCTCTACCTGCCTGCCTGCCTGCCTGCCTGCCTACCTACCTACCTACCTACCTACCTACCTACCTACCTACCTACCTACCTACCTACCTACCCTCTCTCTCTCTCTCAATCCCTCTCTCCCTGTCTACTGTATTTCTCTCTTTCTATTTTTCACTCTCTATACCTCTACCTACCTACCTACATCCTCTCTCTCCCTACCTACCTACTGTATTTCTCTATTTCTCCATCTCTCTATTTCTTCATCTCTCTATTTCTCCCCCCCCCTCTCTCTCTCCCTTTATCTACCTACCTACCTACCTACCTACCTACCTACTATCTCTCCCTACCTACCTACTGTACTTCTCTCTCTTTCTCTCCCTCTCTATCCCTCTAGCTACCTACCTACTTTTTAAAAATTTGCCTCTTCAAAACCTTGGTGCGTCTTATACTCCGATGTGTCTTATACTCCGAAAAATACGATATTATTATTTTGCCATTTTGTGTGTTTCTGCTTCTGTTTTGTTTTGAAGAGCCATCTGCCTGCTGAGCTGGATAGTAGGTGTGGGGGGAGGGGGAGGACAGAAGTTTGGAAATATTGTTTTAATCCCATTGGCAAATGAAATAATTCATCTGTAACTGCCTGAGCTTGATATCAAACTTTTTCTAAGCCCTTTCCTGCCAATTTAGGACTTTTCCAGTTTGATTCCATGGATCTACAATCTCAGCTTTGCAATGCAGTCCCGATTCCTCAAAAACAACTGGGATATTTGCCTTGGGATAATGGGCTTAGAAATTAATCTTTGAGAGAAGTTTATTCTCTCTGAAAATATATTCCAAAATATTGCTGTATGAATTTTCATGCACTTTTAGAATCGTGTTAGGTAGGAAACAAAACAAATTGGAAGGGCTGAATTAGGACATGTTAAAATAGATGGATGACTCCCTAATGGTTAGATAGATTCAGCTTTCATGGTTTATTCTGAAGGTGAACCACAGGTAGTCCTCGATTTACAACAGTTCACTTAGTGACCATTCAAAGTTACAATGGCACTAAAAAAAGACTTATGACCATTTTTCATACTTATGACCATTACACAATCCCCATGGTCAGGTGAACAAAATGTAGATGCTGGGAAACTGGCATGTACTTATGACGGTTGCAGTGGCCCTGGATCTTGCAATCACCCTTTTACAACCTTCCGACGAGCAAAATCAACGGGAAAGCTGGAATCACTTAACAACCGAGTTATTAACTTAATAACTACAGTGATTCGCCTAACAACAGTGGCAAGAAAAGTCGTAAAATGGGGCAAACTCACTTAACAAATGTTTCATTTAGCAACTTAAATTTTGGGCTCACTTTTGGTCGTCAATTTGCGGACTAACTCTACTACAAGTTTGGAAGGTTGCACCAATGGGTAGAAGCCACTCAAAATAGGTTGCAACTGATTACTTTTGCTTTATGGCTTTACCCAGGGGGTGAAATGCTACCAGTTTGAGCCGGTTCACCCTGAACCACTAGTAACGAATGCTACCGTTAGCCCAAACCGGTAGTAAAAAAAATGTTTTAAAAAGTAAAAAAATAAATAAATAGCAATAGTAGTTAGACTTATATACCGCTTCATAGGGCTTTCAGCCCTCTCTAAGCGGTTTACAGAGTCAGCATATTGCCCCCAACAACAATCTGGGTCCTCATTTTACCCACCTTGGAAGGATGGAAGGCTGAGTCAACCCTGAGCCGGTGAGATTTGAACAGCCGAACTGCAGAACTGCAGTCAGCTGAAGTAGCCTGCAGTGCTGCATTTAACCACTGCGCCACCTCGGCTCCAACGATCAGCTGTGTTACAATCAGCTGTGCCACACAATTTTTTAAAAACTTTTAAACACATTTTTAACTACCTATTCGCCCCAACCGGTAGTAAAAAAAAATGCTTTAAAAAAAGGCTCCGAGGATCAGCTGTGTGGCAATCAGCTGTGCCTGATAGTATTGTATTGTATTGTATTGTATTATTTGTATGCCGCCCTTCTCCGGGAGGACTGAGGGCGGCGAACAATTCAAGGCGGAAAAGGGGGAACATAAAAAGACAAAATACAAATAATAAAAGTAAACAACAGTCGCACAACCATACATGTCGAGAGGGGAGGGAACTCATCACCCCCAGGCCTGCTGGCAAAGAAAGAGGTGAGGGTCTGAATCCCTGCGGGGAGTTCATTCCAGAGGGCCGGAGCTGCCACAGAGAAGGCCCTTCCCTGGGTAATAGCCAGGTGGCATTGGCTGATAGATGGCATCTGGAGGAGGCCAACCCTGTGAGATCTAATGGGTCTGTGGGAGGTAATTGGCAGCAGGCGGTCTCTCGAGTACCCAGATCCAATACCATGAAGGGCTTTATAAATTACGACTAGCACCTTGAAGCGTATCCGGAGACTGATCGGTAACCAGTGCAGCTCACGGAGGATAGGTGTAACGTGGGTGTACCGAGGTGCACCCACAATCGCTCTTGCGGCTGCGTTCTGGACGAGTTGAAGTCTCCGAATACTCTTCAAGGGCTGCCCCACATTGCAGTAGTATGTGAAGTTCCTCCTTGTTGCAGGGGTCATTTCGTGTGAAGTCCGGCTGCTTTTACACTGGGTGTGAGTTAGTTGTGCAGCCTTGCCCAGCCGGTCACATGCTCACCAAGCCACGGCCACAGAACCCGTAGGGAATTTTTTTGAATTTCACCACTGACTTTACCTTTATCTTTATGCCATCAAGAGCTGTAAAAGTGAGTGTCTTGAATTGTATCAGAACTTCAGAAGCCAACTGGGAGCCGAGGTGGTGCAGTGGTTAGAGTGCAGTACTGCAGGCCACTTCAGCTGACTGCTATCTGCAGTTTGGCGGTTCAACTCTCACCAGCTCAAGGTTGACTCAGCCTTCCATCCTTCCGAGGTGGGTGAAATGAGGACCCCGACTATGGGGGCGATATGCTGACTCTGTAAACCGCTTATAGAGGGCTGAAAGCCCTATGAAGCGGTATATAAGTCTAACTGCTATTGCTATTGCTGTTTTCAAAGCAGTAGGGGCTACTTAAGTATATCGTGATATCCCCATCACTTTCTGCACTAGCTGTAGCTTACAAAAGGTTTTCAAAGGCAGCACCATAGTCATGCCATCATGAGATGGATTGCCAACATGATCACCAGTGTCCGATGACGAATATGGAAGGGGGGGGAGGAGGAGGAGGAGGAGGAGGAGGAGGAGATCACCAGACTGTCAGTTGGGAAGCCCAACTGTCTGATGGCCTTCCATGTCCAGGAAAGGGTGCAGATGGTATTCTAGATGTATCTAGACAAGAGGTCTCCTAGTGGCACCTGCCACCTGGTCTTTGAATTGAAATCAACAAGACCCCATATGGTAAAAATGGAGAAGGAGGGGACTGATTGCAGACTAGAAATAGAATGTCCACCGAAATATTTCCTATGGGAGGGGCTATTCGCCTTCCACCTGTAACTTTACTCCCAAGTCAACCCTGCTTTCTGAGTTGTTCTATTCTTCTGGCAGCTCTGCGCATGCACACACTAGGAACAGGCTCCAGCTGTTCCTCTGCCTCGCTGCTGTCTAGCTTTGAAGGCAGCTGAGAACTGCCAGATGGCCTTGGCCCCATCTCTGCCTCCGATGCAGGGCCCTCGTCCAAGCCTTCCCCAGCCTCCAGGACTGGCCCATGCTCCTCCACAACCTCCTCACTGTCCGACTCTGCTGCCAGCTCCACTGGCCACTGGCTGGCCACAACAGGTAGTCCTCAACTTACAGCCACAATTGAGCCCAAAGTTTATGTTGCTAAGTGAGAAATGTATTACGTGAATTTTGCTCCATTTTACAACCTTTCTGGTCTTTCCCTTGTTAAGTGTATCACTGTAGTTGTTAAATTTGTAACACAATTGTTAAGTGAATCTGGCTTTCCCCATTGCCTTTGATTGTCAAAGGGTTGCAAAAGGGGATCACATGACCCCGGGATACTGCAACCGTCATAAATAAGAGTCAGTTGCCAAGCGGGCAAATGTAAATCACGTGATCCTGGGGATGCTGCAATGGTCACGTGTGAAAAGTCACTTTTTTCAGTGTTATAACTTTGAATGGTCACTAAGAGAACTGTCGTAAGTTGAGGACGACATGTCATGCTAGTGATTAACAACATATATTGCCTGGACAAATTGGATCACTCTAAATTTGTTGCTTGTGCGGTTTTGAAGATAACCGTGCCTAGAGATAGGCAATGACATTGCATTCACATTTATTTTTCAGTTGTCCAGAAGATTGATGGGTAAGTGATAGGTTTGACCAGCACATAATTGGTGTTAATGATTTGCTGGAAATGTCACCTCTTTCTCAATGGTAAACATTTATTAATGAGAGTTCCTCCCAAGTCATACATGTAAATAATCATCTTTGTTGGTAGCCAGCAAAAATTGCCTGATGGGTTGGCAAGAGTGAAACTTCGGTTGCTTGAAGACATAAGAAAAATTCAGTTAGATCTCTAAACTCAAAGCATTACTCTCTGGGGATTATAATGTGGAAGTTACTTCTTACAAATGATGATTTATTTTAGGAGCACTTGGCTCATGCGATTAGGACATTGGGTTGGAGGTCAGCGTGTCCACATTTGAGACCTAAGTGCTGCCATGGGGCAGCATGAGCTCCCGTCCAGCTTCTGCAGGATATGAAATGCGTGGCATGACAAAACCACGCTCGACTAAAGCGCGCCCGAGTAAACCGCATTGCTGACGTCATCAACAGGGCGACAACAGCGAGCGCGGAGAAAGAAGGGCGCTTTAAATAGCGCTTTGAAAGCAAGCCGATTCAAGTTAAGGTTAGGGTTAGGTTTAGGGTTAGGGTTAGGGTTAGGTTAAGGGTTAGGGTTAGGTTAAGGGTTAGGATTAGGTTTAGGGTTAGGTTTAGGTTTAGGGTTAGGTTAAGGGTTAGGGTTAGGTTTAGGGTTAGGTTTAGGGTTAGGTTTAGGGTTAGGTTTAGGGTTAGGTTTAGGGTTAGGTTTAGGATTAGGTTTAGGGGGGTTAGGTTTAGATTTAGGGGTTAATTTTAGGTTTAGCGTTTACAGCGTGCTTTTTTCTCCGCGCTGTTGTCGCGCTGTGATGACATCAGCTACACGGTTTCGTCGAGTGCCCTTTAGTCGAACACAGTTTTGTGGTGGAACCTATGAAATGTGCCCCCAACTGTGCAGCCCCCAAACAATGGTGATATCCCTGGCTAATCCTTTCGACTTGGAACCACTTCGGGCTTTCTATTTCTGACGTGAGTGTGATGCAAAGATTTTATTTGTTTTAAACTAGCTGATAACCCGGCGCTGCCCGATTATTTATTTATCCCAACCCTCCTTCCATGAACGTTGCTGTAATTTCTAATGTTGGATTTTCCCCCTTACCAGAGGGAGCCCCCTTGTGGAGTACCGTGAAGCCATTACCATGGCAACTCCAGAGCGCTGCACAGTAGATTTATATTTATATTTATTAACATTTGTATGCCGCCCACTCCCATTGGGACTCTGGGCGGCTCACAGACAAGACAAAAAGAAACATATATTACAAAATTTAAAATAAGGATACAAGTATTAAAATTTCACACCATGCATACTGTTAGAGTGGGGCTGGATACTAATCAACAGCCCCAGGCCTGCCGGAACAGCCAGGTCTTAGTGGCTTTACGAAAGGCCGGACGAGTAGTAAGGGTCCAGATCTGTACGGGTAGATCGTTCCATAGGGCTGAAGCAGCTACAGAGAAGGCCCTGCCCGGGGAGCCGCCAACAGACATTGACCGGCTGACGGCACCCGGAGGAGGCCCAATCTGTGTGATCTTATTGGTCGCTGGGAGGTAAATGGCAGGAGGCGGTCTCTCAGGTAACCAGGTCCTAAACCATGTAGGGCTTTAAAAGTAGAAGCCATTTTAAGGCAGTATGGTAGAAGCCATTTTAAGGCACAACAGGCTGTATCTTAACAGAACACCCCCCTCCCCCCGAGGGATGTTAGGGGTGTTTTAGCCCCACAGTATTTGTTTCCAGAGAGTAAGTCATCTGTGTACCAAGTTTGGTTGAAATTGCTTGAGGCATTCCAGAGTTATGCTGGAACACACACACACACACACACACAGAAAGAGAGAGAGAGAGAGAGAGAGACTGATGATAGATAGATAGATAGATAGATAGATAGATAGATAGATAGATAGATAGATAGATAGATAGATAGATAGATAGGCAGGCAGGCAGGCAGGCAGGCAGGCAGGCAGGCAGGCAGGCAGGCAGGCAGAATACTTTCAGTGGTGATGAAGCTACTCTGAAATGATGTAAAAATAAGTAAATCTTGGCTCATTTCTTGAGTCACAATCTCAACCGAAGTTGAAATGTCATCTATCCAACATATGGCACCCAAATATAATTCATATAATTGTGTGCTTCTATTCCATTTAATTAGACTTCTATCCTCATCTACAAGAACTGGAGGCAAAATAACATTTGGACAGTATGCAAAGAGGACATATTTCTCACCATCTTGAAGGGCTAACCTAATTTCTCCTGCAGAAGGATTTTATGTTCAAGGGTTCAACGTGGCATATGTTACATACATTACATCTGCTATGGGTTTTTTTTTTTTTTTGCCATTCTTCAATACAGGTTTAGTTTGGTTCAGCAGGACCAACTTACCAATGGTGCAAGCTGTCAAAAAATGCATAGCTTGATCTTCTGACATTGTCAGATGGGAAAGTTTTTTCTCTGCACACAAATAGTTTACTTCTGATTTCTCAGGATTCTAAGAAAACCAGTTTAGCACAGTGGTTAAGGCAGGGGTGTCAAACTTGAGGCCCGGATGCGGGATGTGGCCCACAGAGTGTTTAGATCTGGCCTGCAGGTCTGCCATGGAAATAGTGAAGGACTGGTCCATAATGCCTCTCCCAGCAAAAACAGGCTTTGCCTCCCAAGCTCTGTTTTCACTGGCAGAGGGTTGCAGGAGGCTGTCGCAGCTGAAAACGGATCCCGAGAGCCTGTTTTCTCTGACAGAGGGCTCGGGCTACCACAGGCACCCCCACAAGAGTGATATTGAGCTGGCCATGTCCACTCTGCCCTGCCTCCAGGTTAACCCAGGGGTGGGTTTCAACCGGTTCGCGGCAGTCCCCGCGAACCGGTTGGTCGGCGAACCCGGAAGTAAGTAACTTCCGGGAACGGCGAAGGGCCCAGCCGCCCACCCGCGCTCCTTACCCGATTTTGACAAGTTCTGCGCTTCCACGCATGCGCAGGATGCATACAGTGCCTGCGCGCTCCTCCAGAAGCAGCTGGAGCATCGCACAGATGCTAGTACGCATGCGTGCACTGCGCGCATGCACAAGGACGCCGCCGGCCCCGTTCCAACCGAACCGGTTGGAACGGGGCGAGAAACCCACCCCTGGGTCAACCCCAACCCTAAAATCAAGTTTGACACCCCTGGATTAAGGCATCATGCTAGAAACCAGGAGACTGTGAGTTCTAATCCTGATTTCGCTAAAAAGTCAACAAGGTGGTCTTGGACCAGTCCTTCTCTCTCAGTCCTAGGAAGGAGGCAATGGCAAACCATATGTGAAAAACTTAGTTCCAAGCCGGGAGAAAGACACTGGAAACATGGAGGCTGATTGGAAAGATAGTTTATTGACGAAGCAGAATTGTGGTTCTGGGCAGCTGACAAAATGGAGCTGAGAATGGGTGGCTTTTATTCTTCCTTTTGGGCTTTGTATTTCGGCTTCCTGTTCCTGTGCAAGAACATGTCCTCTAATATTCTACCGGCTGTTGTCAGATTCCATTGGGGTCATGTAGGGGTCATAGCTGGCTCTACAGGCAAAAGAGGAGATGCAAATCCTAGGACCATGATGGCGAACCTATGGCACACATGCCACAGGTGGCACACAGAGCCCTCTCTGTGGGCTGAGCTCCACTGCGCATGTGCGCATGTCTCCCACCAGCCAGTTAGTTTTTGGGTCTCTGCTGCACATGCCCAGGATGATGGGACGCATGCAGGAGTCGTGCATGCGTGGGGGAGCACACATGGAGTTGTCACACATGCATTGCATTATGGGTGCATGCATGTGCTTTCGGCATGCAGCAATGAAAAGATTAGCCATCACTCTCCTTAGGTGCTTGTCAATCTTTTGTTTTTTGTTTATCTGAGTTTCTATCTTGACCAGTGGTGGAATTCAATTTTTTTTTACTACCAGTTCTGTGGGTCTGTCTTAGTGGGAGTGGTGTGGCTTGGTGGGTGTGGCAGGGGAAGGGTACTGCAAAATCTCCATTCCCACCCCACTCTGGGGCCAGCCAGAGGTAGCATTTTCTGGTTCTCCGAACTACTCAAAGTTTCTACCAGTTCTCCCGAACCTGTCAGAATAGCAATAGCAATAGCAATAGCAATAGCAATAGTAATAGCAATAGCAGTTAGACTTATATACCGCTTCATAGGGCTTTCAGCCCTCTCTAAGTGGTTTACAGAGTCAGTATATTGCCCCCAACAATCCGGGTCCTCATTTTACCCACCTCGGAAGGATGGAAGGCTGAGTCAACCTTGAGCCGGTGAGATTAGAACCGCTGAACTGCAGATAACAGTCAGCTGAAGTGGCCTGCAGTACTGCACCCTAACCACTGCGCCACCTCGGCTCTTAAGAATCTGCTGGATTTCACCCCTGGTCTTGACCCAGTCTTTCTGAATGGTTTACCAAATCTGCATTTCTAAAAGCTGCCCTCCTCAGTTTTTGCTTAGAGCAGGGAAACTGGGGCTGCTTTCTGAATAGGCTGACCCAATCTTTCTTAAATTGAGCAAAATATCTGCTGGAGCTATTAAGAAAGACTGAGTCTGCTTTCTATCTTTTTTAAAAAAATGTTTCTCCATTAAGGAAATATACTATGCTGCCTTTTTAATATTTCCCAAAATATTTCATTCTTCTGGGGGGGGGGGGTGGGCAGTGGTGGGATTCAGTAGTCTGCACCTCTTCGGGAGAACCAGCTGTTAACTTTCTAAGCAGTTTGGAGAACCAGTTGTTGGAAGAAATCTTTTGTTTTTTTCCCACTTTACAGGGTTAATCCTGTAAGGAAGGCAGGAAGGAAACATTCTGGTGTTGTTTCTAGCCTGATCTTTATTGCCCTGCTTACAGAAACTGCCTCTCCAGTTAACCCTTATTACATTGTAACAGCTAAGGCGAAGTGCCCATCGACGTGAGTGATGTTGAGTTGGTCACGCCCATCCAGTCACATGATTACCAAGCCACGCCTACCCAGCTGGTCATTAGGGCAGAGAACCGGTGGTTAAATTATTTCAATCCCACCACTGGGGCTGGGTGTTGATTTTCGACACTATGATGATAAAGTGTGAGCGATCTTGGCTAGTATGAACACCCATTCACACACAACGCATTTGCTTGCCATGGGTTTTGAGAAGATTGAAGCTTTCGCAGTTGAATGAATGGAGGGGGGAGAACCCAGGGTATATTTTTATAACAATTTGGTACCCTAGTTGCAAGCTGTTCTGACCTTCTGTGATCCCATGAAGTTGACTACTACTTCCGAGATCTGAGCCAACTTATTTCTGGCTGAGTTGTGGTGTATTTGAACCTGCCGCGCAGTTTGTGTTTTCTTTGAAAGCCTGACCTTCCATGGAGCTTCTTTGGTTTTCTTTCTCCAGTTACAGGATCTCCTGCCTCGCCACTTCTTCTAGTTGAATGCTGGCAGGTTTTTTAAGGTGGAAGAGGTTCTGTCATGTCTTTTTTCATGTCTTCTCCTAGAAAATGCTTGGGATTTTCTTTTTTTTTGAGGGGGGGAGTGGTTCTTTGCCTAACGCAACAGAGATCCACACAACATGTGGTAAGAGGGAGGGGCAGGGGTGCATGGAATTCATAGTTCTGCTTTTGTGTGCTTCGCAGGGGAATTTTGCTGCAGAGGCTGTAGGAGGAGAGCTGTGTGAATAAGGTTAGCGTATGCCTTTAATAAGGTTTGTTAGTCAGGAAATGTACAACCTATTCCGAGCTAGGCTTCCCAAGAGCATGAAGCAAACTCCTTGTCCCTACAAAAATCACTTTTACTAATGTACTGTGAATTCTGCTCATTCACATCCAGCAAAGTCTTTCAAGGGAGGGTTTACAGTCACAGACCTTATCTGGCTTGGAGAGCTGCCAGGCCGATATCTGCAAAACTTGAAAAGGAGTCTCAGAGAGTCACGAGCCAATTAAGCCAACTAATTGCCTCCTGCAAACTCCACTCCTCTTTTGCTCCTTTTTTATTTCCTCTGGGAGGGGCCATTCATCGTCCACCTGTGACTTTACTCACAAGTCGACCTCTGTTTTTTAGCTGTTCCCTTCGTCTGGCTACTCTGCGCATGAGCATACTGGAAACTGGCTCCAGCTGTTTGTCTGCCTCACTGATGTCTGTCTCTGAAGGCAGATGATAACAGTCAGACGGCCCTGGCCCTATTTCTGCCTCTGACACAGAGCCCTCATCAGAGCCCTCATTGTAATTCCGCATTGAACTATGGAGTCCTTGGTGCTCTCTGATCTGGGTTGTTTGCTTACAGACGTTTCATTACCCAACTAGATAACATCATCAAGGGAGAGAGTAGGATTCGCTCCCTTTTTACCTATAATTCTTTGTACTGCTGGTTTTGGTGAGGCTGTGGTTTACTACTTGGTAGTTTCTTGATCAGGGAAGGCATTGTTTTTCTGCTTGATCATTTGAGCCAATGTCACTCATGTCAGTTGGAGAAGTTAACTATAGATAATATACAACTCTTTGAAACTGTTGAAGTGTATGCTGAATGGTTGCTGGAGCTGAGTATATCTATTGAAATGAAGGACTAGGACAACATGACAGCAGCCTTATAGATTAACAGAGTTGGAAGGGACCTTGTAGGTCATCTAGTCCAACATGCCTGTCCAAGCAGCCCCTACACCATTTTTGACAGATGGCAGCCAGTCTTTTCTTGAAAGCTTCCAGTGATGAAGCTCCCACAACTTCTGAAGGCAACTTCTCTTCCACTGGTTGATTGTTCTCACTGCCAGAAAATTCCTCCTTGTCTCGAAGTTGAATCTCTCCTTGATCAGTTTCCATCCATTGTTCCTTGTCTGGCCTTCAGGTGCTTTGGAAAATAGCTTGACCTCCTCCTCTCTGTGGCAGCCCCTCAAATATTGCAACACTGCTTTCATGTCTCCCCTAATTCCTCTCTTCACTACACTAGTCTGCCCGGTTCCTGCAAACATTCATCATATGTTTAGCCTGCAGTCCCCTAATCATCCTGGTTGCTCTTCTCTGCACTCTTTCTAGAGTCTCAACATCTTTTTTATAGTGTGGTCACCAAAACTGGATGCAGTACTCTAGGATGCGGTTCCACCACAAAACCACGTTCGACTAAAGGGCGCTCGACGAAACCGCGTAGCTGACGTCATCACAGCGCGACAACAGCGCGGAGAAAAAAGCATGCTGTAAACGCTAAACCTAAAATTAACCCCTAAACCTAAACCTAACCCCCCTAAACCTAATCCTAAACCTAACCCTTAACCTAATGCTAAACCTAATCCTAACCCTTAACCTAACCCTTAACCTAACCCTAAACCTAACCCTAAACCTAATCCTAACCCTTAACCTAACCCTTAACCTAACCCTAAACCTAACCCTAAACCTAATCCTAACCCTTAACCTAACCCTAACCCTAACCCTAACCCTTAACCTAACCCTTAACCTAACCCTAACCCTTAACCTAACCCTAACCCTAACCCTAACCCTAAACCTAACCCCACCTTAACTTGAATCGGCTTGTTTTCAAAGCGCTCTTTAAAGCGCCCTTCTTTCTCCGCACTCGCTGTTGTCGCCCTGTTGATGACGTCAGCGATGCGGTTTAATCGGGCGCGGCTTAGTCAAGCACGGTTTTGTCGTGCCATGCTAGGATGCAGTCTTACTAAGGCTTTATAGAGTGGTATTAGTACCTCTCTTGATCTTGAAGGATCTCTGTTAATGCAACTTAGGATTGATTGGCTTTTTTTGCTTCTGCCATACATGGTTGGCTCAGCTGTCACAGATATAAGGAGGAGTCACTCTATTCTCCAAAGCACGGGAGCGCATGATAAGAAGTAATGGATGGAAACTTATCAAAGAGAGGTCCAACCTAAAACTAAGGATAAATTTCCTGATAGCGAGAACAATTAATTAGTGGAGTGGAGTGGATTGCCATGAGCTGTAGTGACACAGTGATTAGAATACAGTATTGCAGGATGACTCTGCCCACTGCCAGGAGTTCGAGCCTGACCGGCTCAAGGTTGACTCAGCCTTCCATCCTTCCGAGGTCAGTAAAATGCGTGGCACGACAAAACCGCGCTCGTCAAAATAGCGGTGATAAAACCGCGTTGCTAAAGCCGCGACATCATCACCATGCGTCATCACCACCGCGACAACAGCGTGGCAACGGAAGGGCACTTTAAAACAGTGCGGCGGCAGAATGCCGATTTAAATTAAGGTAAGGGTTAGGATTAGGTTTAGGGGTTTGCTTTAGGGTTAGGTTTAGGGTTAGGTTTAGGGTTAGGTTTAGGGTTAGGTTTAGGGTTAGGTTTAGGGTTAGGGTTAGGGTTAGGGTTAGGTTTAGGGTTAGGTTTAGGGTTAGGTTTAGGGTTAGGTTTAGGGTTAGGTTTAGGGTTAGGTTTAGGGTTAGGTTAGGCTGAGTGCTTCGGAAGGCGTGGATTTGCCCTCCGCCCTTATGTCAGCATGGTAAGGTCGCATTTGCTTTAGTGATTTGGACGGCGCGGATTAGCACTCACGCTTATGTCTCCGCGGATAAGGGCTTCGCGGTATTGTGGTGGAACCAGTAAAATGATGACCCAGATTGTTGGGGGCAATATGTTCACCCTGTAAACCACTTAGACAAGGCTGTAGAGCACTATGAAGCAGTGCATAAGTCTAAGTGCTGAATGCTATTGCCTCCAGAAGTTGTGAGTGCTCCATCAGTGGATTTTTTTTAAAAAAAAAGATTGAACAGCCTTTTGTCCAGAATATTACATGATCTCCTGCTTGAGCAAGAGATTTAACTAGAAGACCTCCAAGGTCCCTTCTTAGTCTATTATTCTGCATTCCGTTCTGTTTTTAAGAGGTTAGGGATGTGTGATGGTGTGTAGGGGCATTCAGTAAAGGAAGGGAGAGCTTGGTGCATTACTTGGAACGTTTCAGCTGAATTACTCTTAAAATCCTATCTCAAATATATGACAACAAAAGATTGTCTTGCTCTTTTAGCTGCAGCTTCTGAGTCTTTGGAGAAAAATCCCTTTTTGTTTTTGTTTTCCCCTTCAGTGATTTTCTGAGGCTTTGAAGTATAAAATGTCATAGCCTTTTAACTCAGCTAGGAAGTGTGTAGGAGCATGTGTGCACATGTGTTTGTGTGCATTGTGGTATGTGTGTGTACAAATTGCAAATATCTATAAACACAGCATTCGGGCTTCAAAATGTAACAAATCAAAAATACTTGCACATCATTCTTTGTGCATCGTTGTATTTCTGCCCCTGCCAGAACAAAATATTTATCCCAAATGAAGAAGAGTGGGTACCTTAGTTAAGGGGCTGTCACAAAGAGGATTGGTTTGCCTTCAAAATTGAGGGTACTCCATCACTAGAGATTTTTAAGAAGAGATTGTACAACCATGTGTCTGAAATGGTATACGCTTGAGCTAGGGGTTGGACTAGAAGACCTCCAAGGTCCCTTCCAATTCTGTTATTCTGTTATGCATTAAAGGGTAGTCCTGAAGAAATTAGAAATGCTATGGACAAGCAACTTTTTTTGTCTTTTAATGACCCTGTAATCTCTTGCATTGGGGTGGAGTAGGGGCAACTGAATGGGGCTGAGTGTTTACTGTCCGGATGCCCTTCCTGTCGCCAATGTGGAGTTTACAACAGTTATATTCTCATTGTGCCAAGAGAGAGAAATATATGCCTCTACCTAGGATCCAACTCACAGCCTCCTGAATCTCTGGACCACTGCACCACTCACTACGGACAAGCAACTGTTGTGTGCGATTTCACTCCATGCGCTACCCAATGTGGCAGAATCCAAAGACAGCTTGATGACTTTATAACATGGGGTGCGTTGGCAAGTTTTACGTGTTGGCCACATTTTATCTCCACCGAACATTTTGATAAGTTGTGTTTTGTATTTCTGTTTTTATTTTTTGCATTTTTCATAAAGCACCCAAGAGACATTGGAAACTACAACGGTAACAAAGAAAACAAATCAAGATCAACTTGCAACACAAAAATATACAAGAGAAGAATGAATGAGATGAAAGGGAATGAACGACTAAGGAAGTCATGGTCGGGTGGATTTGATGAGATTCTCAGAAAAGAGAAATGAGAAGTTTGAAGCACAAAAGGCAAGGCATGATGTCACGGGGAAAAAATAGTTCACAAGAAAATAAAAGGAGTGGAGAGATACAGTGAATGGTGTTATGAACTAGATTTATCTCTTTTCACCTTTTCTTTTGCTTCTAACTTAGAACCTAGAACATAGAGTTGGTGGAAGCAGAGGTGGTATTCCGCAGGTCCTGACGAGTTCTGGGAAAACGGTAGCGGAATTTTTTTTTAAAGGGTTTTTTTTTTCATTTTCATAACAAATAACCACATGTATACTGTTACATAACCAACATTATTTTATATTATTAAATATTCAGATCAATTCGTCTTACCATAAACCCCCTAAAATGATTATTGGCTCCTCTGCTCTCCATACACCATATTTGTACCTTATCCATCACTTTCTTCTCCCTCTCTCACTCCTTCCTTTCTTCTCTCTGTCATCCTTATCTTCTCTACTTCCCCTCCCTCTCTTCTCTCCCCTTTCCACTCTTTCTTTCTCTCCTCCTCTCCCCCCTATCCTTACCCTCTCTTCTTCCCTTCGGTAGAGGAAATTTTGAGTAGTTCAGAGAACCGGTAAATGCCACCTTTGATTGGCCCCGCCCCCATTTATTCCCTGCCTCCTGAGTCCCAGCTGATCGGGAGGGAATGGGGATTTTGCAGTAACCTTCCCCTGCCACGCCCACCAAGCCACACACACCAAGCCATGCCACACCCACAAATCCACGCCCACAGAACCGGTAGTAAAAAAAATTGAATCCCACCACTGGTTGGAAGAGATCTTGAAGGTCTTCTAGTCCAACCCCCTGGCTCAAGCAAGAGACCTTATACCATTTCAGATGAATGGTTGAAAGGCTCCAGTGATGGAGGCACCCACAAATGTTCTTTTCCATGTGTTTCTTTCTCTTTCTCACTTTCTGTGCTTTGCATGCTTGTTTTGAAAGGGAATACAGGACGCATCTGTGCAGATATTGTTTGATATACAAGAATGGAATCATCTCAGTTTATAAACCGTACTTTAGGATTCAACATCCGGTATTGTAGAATTATTAGAAGTGGTGCGGTGTCCTACAGGTGGCGCTCTCGCCTCACAATCAGGAGGCTGTGAGTTCAATCCCAGATAGAGGCAGATATTTCTCTCTCTAGGCAGGCTGAAAATATATCTGCTGAACAAAACTCTGTGCTGGCGTCGGGAAGGGCATCTGGCCATTAAAACACACTGCTAGCTCCATTCAGTTGCCCAGACTCCACCCCACAAGGAATTATGGGGGTCATTAAAAGATGATGATGTGTGGATTATTTTGTAAGGTTAAACAAAATATAGTCCAGATTGGCATGTGAAGCCAATCGTTGAGAAGAACTGTGCTTTGCCACGATAATCTAGCAAATATTGGAAGCCTGTTACTATTTTTTTTCTTAATCACTTCTGCAGGCTAAATAGCTTTCGTGGCTTCAAATATTCTTTACAGGGATTTGTTTCTGTTCCCACTGGCTGCTCCTCTCTGAGTCAGTGTTTTAGCTTCTCAGTAGTTCCAGTGTGGTGCCCTGAACTAAACCCTTTATATAAAAATGCAGCCATCACCATACAACATAAATCATATATTTTGCATAGATGGTAATTATGGTAATGACACAACCCTCCTTCAAATTATCCACAGGTGGTAGATATACGAGTTGGAACACAATCGGTATCTTTTGCCCCCTCCGGTGAGGTTAACTGTTACACCAGTGACTAGTGAAGTTGTGGCTTTTTTTAATCTCATCCCTTATATTAATAAACACTATTTTTTATTTAAAAAAAATCAAAACAGTAAGATCTTCCAAAAGCTTTGATAGCTGAAGCATGCTGATTGCTTTAAAATGTCACAGCTTTATGCGAATACATTTCTGAGGGATTTTTTTTTTAAAATTAGCTCTGTCAATGCATTTTAAATCTGTTTTTCCCAATATATGTTCTTTAAAAAAAAACAGTTGAATAACCCCTGCTTTAAATAAAGACTTTTATTTTAGTGGTATCCTGGGTGGGGATTTCAATAGGTTCACAGTGATATTGAACAAAGGGGGCTGATAATCTTTTCAGAGTCTAACATGCAACAGTTTAGTATTTTGGCACATTCTTTTGGAATCACACCAGAAATTTTGTTGTTTCAACTTTTCAAACTTTCAGACTAACTTTTCACCATCCAAGGTAGCGTTGCCATCAAGACAGAGTTCCTACCAGTTTGGCCGAATTGGTAGTGGTATCGCAGCCTGAGTCGCTGTAACCGTGCATGTGCAGGACAATTTTAATTGGACTATGCATGCACGGGCGAGAATGAGCGGACTGGCAGTAAAGCGGGCTAGAACCCATCCCTGCATCAAGTCTAAACCAGATATTCCTGAACCAGTGGTGGGTTTCAAATTTTTTTAGAACATCTTCTGTAGGTGTGGCCTGCTTTGTGGGAGTGGTTTTCTGGCCATGTGACTAGGTGGGCATGGCCAACTTGTAAAATGTGGTGAAACTCACTTAACAATGCTCTTGCTTAGCAACCAAAATATTGGCTCAGAAACTCTGGCATTTGAAGCAGGCAAGTCTGCTTGACAGCTTTAAGCTTAAACAGCTGTAAGACTTGTGGACTTCAACTCCCAGAATTCCTCCTCTTGATGATGTGCAGAAGGGCAGGGGGAGGGAGCTGGAACCGGTTCTAAACGGCACTGTAAATTTCTGGAACCTCTTCTATAGAAGAGGTTAGAACTGGCAGGAACTCACCTCTGTCCTGAACAAACAGTGACTCTGTCTTTTGGGGACTTAGAACTTTACCCATCCAGATCTTCTTACATCTGAACCTAAATACAATACCTCCACTTACAACCAGGGGTGGCCCATGGGGCTTTGCATGGGTTTGGGTGATCCTATAGCTAGGATTCTGCCCAGTTTGGCGAACCCCCAAATGCCACCCTTGGCTGCCTGTATAGAATAGAATAGAATAGAATTCTTTATTGGCCAAGTATGATTGGACACACAAGGAATTTGTCTTTGGTGCATATTCTCTCAGTGTACATAAAGAAAAATAAAATAGAATACATTCACCAAGAATCATAAGATAGGTTACTAGGTTACTAATAAGCAATCAAATTATACTAGGAAACAAATAAAACAATATAAAATTTAAAAGATACAAGCAACATGATTATAGGCATAAGTGGAAAGAGATAGGTACTAGAAAGGAAGAGAAGAATAATAGTAATACAGTCTTAGTAGATAATCTGACAGTGTTGCGGGGATTAGTTGTTTAGCAGAGTGATGGCATCTGGGGAAAAAAACTGTCCTTGTGTCTAATTGTCCTGGTGTGCAGGGCCCTTTAGCATCGTTTTTACGTAAAGCGAAGGATGGAGGAAGGACTTTCAGATTTGATATCTATGGAGATTCTTAGCCATCCAGCTCATGGTTGATCCAAAGGTGCTTTTTTTTTCTTTCAAGAGCGGCTAGTAGTTTTATTCCTTCCTCTGCTGATAGGGGATGGCTGGCTGAAGATCTGTGCAAGAAAGAGATGAAATATCAGGATTCACAGTAGTTTTCCTTTATCAGGTTAAAAATAAAACAATTATGGATGCCAACTGAAGCAATGAACTGAGCGGTAATAGACAACGGTACAGCATTTGTTGAGATCGGCCCACCGGAAATAATGCTGTGATGTCTTTTTTATCTCGGATCTATATTGGATAGCTGCCCGACTGACCTCTAGAAAGAATGGCTGGAGTTGAGAGCAAAGCAAAGTTTATAGGTTGTGCGAACAGAAGTGCTTTTAGGTTATATATATATATATATATATATATATATATATATATATATATATATATATATATATATATATGTGTGTGTGTGTGTGTGTGTGTGTGTGTGTGTGTGTGTGTGTGTGTGTGTGTCTCTGTGTGTGTCTCTGTGTGTGTCTGTGTGTCTGTGTCTGTGTGTGTGTCTCTGTGTGTGTGTCTGTCTGTCTGTCTGTGTCTGTGTGTGTTGTATTTGTGCTGATAAATAAATAAATGGAGACTAGTATAGATCTATTTCAAGCTATTTAGCTCTCATCAGCTAGCCATACCCTTACTGGGATTCGAACCTGTGCTGGGATTCGAACCTGTGCTGTATCCCAGTAAGGGTATGGCTAGCTGATGAGAGCTAAATAGCTTGAAATAGATATATACTAGTCTCCCTTTATTTATTTATCAGCACAAATACAACACAAATGTAACAAAGGCAACAGTAAAAATATTGGGTTTCTGTCTGGATGGTCTCTTGTGATGAGCCCATGGACAGAGAATGGAAGCAGTGAACTTCCTCCCATATTTGGGCATACCAGGGGTTGTAACTCTAATATGTATGTATGTATGTATGTATGTATGTATGTATGTATGTATGTATGTATTTATTTATTTATTTATTTATTTATTTATTTATTTAGTGTTGCAACCCCTGGTATGCCCAAATATGGGAGGAAGCTTACTGCTTCCATTCTCTGTCCATCGGCTCGTCACAAGAGACCATCCAGACAGAAACCCAATATTTTTATTGTTGCCCTTATATATATAAGATATATATAATAACAGAATTGGAAGGGACCTTGCAGGTCATCTAGTCCAAGCAGGAGATCCTACACCATTTCTGACAGATGGCTGTCCAGTCTCTTCTTAAAAACTTCCACTGATGAAGCAACCACAACTTCTGAAGTCAACTTCTGTTCCCTAAGTCGATGGTTCTCACTGTCAGAAAATTTCTCCTTATTTGTAGGTGGAATCTCTGCTTGGTCAGTTTCCATCCATTATTCCTTGTCTGTCCTTCAGGTACTTTGGAAAATATATTGATCCTCTCCTCTCTATGGCAGCCCCTCAAATATTGGAAGACTGCTATCATGTTACCCCCAAAACTTATTTTCATTAAATACGCCCACCCAGCAACTGGGCAGAGAACCAGTTGCTAACATTTTGAATCCCACCACTGCTACCTACCATATAGAGGTGAGAAGCTCAGTATAGTTGCAGAGTTACCATCTGCTCTAAAATAAGTTTGACATAAATTGAAATTCGAAAGAAAATAGAATGCTCTTGAAAAACAAAGGGGAAAAGAAGCCAGAAAATTTGTATTTCATCCAGAAGTGCTGTAAAACGTGGCATGAGAATTAATAGGTAGAATGGAAAAGGAGCTTAATTTCCACACCACAGTCAGAATATTTGCGTATAGTAAGTAAGCCAATATTAAACAGTGGTTTCAATTCTTGTTGGTTGAGAAGTATGGAAGTTGAACAGGGGTGGGTTCCTGCCAGTTCTAACTTCTTCTATAGAAGAAGTTCCACAAATCTACAGTGCCGTTTAGAACCGGTTCCAGCTCCCTCCCCCGCACGGCCACATATCATCAAGATGAAGAGCGAGAAGAGGAATTCTGAGAGTTGAAGTCCACAAGTCTTAAAGCTGTCAAGTTTGAAAACCCCTGGGGTTTTTTTCTAAAGGGTTAGGGGTGCAAGGGTCTTGTAACTTGACAGCTTTAAGACTTGCATGCTTCAAATGCCAGAGTTCCTGAGCCAACATTTTGGTTGCTAAGCAAGAGTGTTGTTAAGTGAGTTTCACCACATTTTACAAGTTGGCCATGCCCACCCAGTCACATGGCTGGCAAGCCATTCCCACCCGGTGACATGGCTGGCAAGCCACTCCCACCCTGGTCACATGGTCAGCAAGCCATTCCCGCAAAGCAGGCCACATCTACAGAAGAAGTTCTAAAAATTTTTGAAACCAACCACTGAAGTTGAGGCTGGAAATGACCAAATTTGGGTGTCATTGAACTAGAACACAGCAGAGCAGAGCATAACAAGAACAGAACAACAGAGTTGGACAGGACCTTGGAGGTCTTCTAGTCCAACCCTGCTCAGACAGGAAACCCTACACTATTTTAGACAAATGGCTATCCAACATCTTCTTAAAATCTTCCAGTGTTGGAGCATTCACAACTTCTGGAGGCAAGTTGTTCCATTGATTAATTGTCCTAACTATCATGAAATTTCTCCTTAGTTTTAGATTGCTTCTCTCCTTGATTCATTTCCATCTATTGCTTCTTGTCTTGCCCTCAGGTGCTTTGGAGAATAGCTTGACTCCTTCTTCTTTGTAGCAATCCCTGAACTAGACTGTGGATAATTTGTTTTATTTATATTGATTACAGGAAGTCTGTCACAGCTTTCTTTTTTTTAACAATCAACATGAAGAAAAACTAGAAGCCAAACAGAGAAACAAATACATGCAATGACTATCAGAATTACTGTATTTTTCCCCATGGGAATACATTAATAATTTTAAACTTGATGGAAAAGATGTGTTTTTGCCGCCTTCCTAAACAGCTGCTTTTCTCTCTCAGCAACCCTTAAAATAATGGAAATGGTTAAATATTGGCAGCAGCATCCATTTATTTATAGCCAAAAAGGTACTAAAAATGTACATATTTCAGTTTTCCTCCATGTTTCAGTGAAAACGGATAAATAAATAATAAAGTTGGGGGAAGGTATTCCCCCCCCTTATGGGAAAACATACGGTAACTTCTCTGTACTGTGCCAGAAAAGGAGAAGGGAGAAGTTAAATTATTCGTCTAATGATAAATTGTTGATTTAGTGTGATGGTATAACTAATTGTCCATCTTTGTGTTGAATAACTTGCATGGTGTTCAGAGGGGTGATAGATTATACTCTGTTCCTTTAGCTAATCTTAATGAAAGCCTGTCTAAAATGACATGATATTTTGAGAAGTAGGAATGAGTATAGTTTGAGTTTAGAAATGTCATCATCTATTTGGAGGAATTATGAGAAACACAAATCCTTGTTGGAAGAAATATCCTTCTGGGTTCAGTTCCAAGTGGGGGAAAAGACACAGGAAACACAGAGACTGTTTGGAAAGATGGTTTTAATGGTGGATAGGACCACATGCCTTGAAGATGTTGGGCGAACAAAGAAAAAAGGGAAGAGATGCTGAGAACGCCTTGAGTTTTATACCCTCTTGGAGCTTTTGAATTTGAGCTTGTACTCTGATTGGTTGTCAGATTCCCATGGGGCCATGCAGGGGCAACTCTGTAGGCTATCCTCAGTCCCAGGCTTGGTTGACTCCTGCTGGGTGATGAGGTAATGAAAGGGCTTTGGGCAATTCCTCTTATAACTCTTCCTGAAGGAGGTAGATTTTGTTATGTAAAATAGACAGGCTCAGGACTTAATGGTCCATTGACAAAAGTGGTGGTTGGGGGGATGAGTTTCTTCCTCCCTTTTAGGGGAAATATTCTTCCCTTTTAATATTTCCTAAAATATCTCATTTTCCTAGGAGGCGGATGGGTGCTAACTTCCTACAGCCTGGAATACACATTCAGCTTCTTAACTTAACGTTTCCTTTTTCAAAAATGGAACTGAATGTTTTGTAGACCAGGCTTTCAACGGCCTTTTGACATATTTTCCAGATTTTTGAACAGAGGCATTTCGGGAGGATATTTCCAAATCTCTTCAGGCAAAGGAGAAGATTGTCAATGATTTATCAAAGTACTACTACTACTGGGGAAAAAATACTTTTCATATATTGCTGAAAGAGGCTTTGGTGAACTTGTGGGTGACAAGGAAAACTGCTTTTCGTGTTCTGTGGTCATGTTTTTTTCCACCACCCCCTGAAGTAATAAAGAGAAGAAAATATATAGAAATGCCCATGACATATAAACTACTGTGAAAGGATGGGGAAATTGTGTATTCATTTTTATTAAGTTTAATTATAGAAGCTTTCTCAAGTGATTCCAGTCTGTGGCCCATGAAAAATGCATGAGCTAATTGCTCCTGACATTTAATTGCTTTATACTTTTCCCTAAAACAGTTGTCTAGGACGAGAGAGAGGGGAATACCACTTGGCTGGAGCCAGTGATGCTGACAATTTGCTCCTTCCGAGGATGAATTACAAGGGCAGTTTTGGAGGAGATTGGAAAGCTTGTGGTGAAAGCTCAGGAACACTAACCAGAAGTGGCAGCATCCTTGAAGATTAAGGGGATGTGGATCGGTGCTGCAGGCCCTGATATATAAGACAAAGAAGGTTCAACGTTGCTCTGTTGACTATCTTCTTTAAGTCACAACATCTGCCAGCTTAGTCTAGAGATGAGAAGAAGATGCATCTTAATTTGGTGGTAAATTCAGTGGAGTTGGTCAAAGAGGTGTAAGTGTAGGGACTGGCAAGTTAAGACCTCTATATGTAGAACCACATGTGCAAAAAGAAAGAAAGAAAGAAAGAAAGAAAGAAAGAAAGAAAGAAAGAAAGAAAGAAAGAAAGAAAGAAAGAAAGAAGGAAGGAAGGAAGGAGAGGATGGGGGAAGTTAAGAAAGAAGGAAGGAGAAAGGAAAGATAGAGGATGTAAAGAAGGAAAGGAAAAAAGGAGGGAGAAAGAGAAAGAAAAAAGAAAAAGATAGACAAAGATGGGGAAACGAGAGAGAGAGAGAGAAAGGGAGAGAGAGAAGGAAGGAAGGAGAGGAGAGGAGGATGGAGGAAGTTAGGAAGGAAGGGAGAAGAAAGGGGAGGATGGATGAAGTTAAGAAAGAAGGAAGGAGAAAGGGAAGATAGAGGATGTAAAGAAGGAAGAATGGAAGGGGAAAAAGGTAGAAAGAAAGAGAAAGAAAAAAGAAAAAGATAGAAAAAGATGGGGAAACAAGAGAGAGAGAGAGAGAGAAAGAAAGACAGAAAGAAAGAAAGGAAAGAAAGAAAGAAAGAAAGAAAGAAAGAAAGAAAGAAAGAAAGAAAGAAAGAAAGATCCCTAGTCACTCCTCTGGTATGATTTACCACAATTCTGACTCTATTTAACAGTAGCAGCACTGAAAAACTTTCCACCCCATCCATCACAATTACAACCAATGGAAGAAAAAAAAAATGTAGCTCAGAATTGAATTGTGGGGTCTTTGGTGCTCCCTGAGCTGGGTTTCTTTGCTTGCAGACGTTTCATTATCCAACCAGGTAACCGCATCAGTGCTAGTGAGTATAGGATTTACTCCGGGTTAATACAGCATAGCTTGCCCTGTCAGTGTTGGTGGGGTGTGATTTTCTCCTTGGTAGTTCTACAAACTACCAATATATTGGAACTTAACAACTGAACTACAGAGATTATGGAATAAACCAGAAAAATACTTTCCCCATAGTCATTACTATAGCAATAGTATTGTCAAAATAGTTGAAAATTTGAATCATTTGGTCTCACATTTCGCTTAAAACAACACCTTTGCAAAGAACCACATACTGTATGTATTTAGATCATTTTAAGCTTTGGGAAAGGGACGCGGTGGCTCAGTGGCTAAGATGCTGAGCTTGGCAGTTCGGTGGTTTGAATCCCTAGTGCTGTGTAATGGAGTGAGCTCCAGTTACTAGTCCCAGCTTCTTCCAATCTAGCAGTCCAAAAGCATGTAAAAATGCAAGTAGAAAAATAGGATCCACCTTTGGTGGGAAGGTAACAACTTCCCTGCACCCTCCTGGGACCAAAAACGAGCTGTTGGGGGCCTCTGCCTCACTCGCCCATGCTTCCCCCATCCCCGTGCATGCACGTATGACCCCCCCACCCAATGCGCATGCATACGCATCTCCTATATGCACCCCGCTCCCTGTGCATGCACAGTAGACACCCGAAAATCAGCTGGCCAGTGGGAACCACGCCGCATGCATGGTGGAGCTGAGCTGAGGCTATAAGTTCACCATCATGGCTCTAAATAGTCTCTCTTCCTTTTTAAAAATCGATCCTGTTTGGACATTTTTAACCATCTGGAATCATATCTCTCTCTCTTTCTCTCTCTCTCCCTCTCTCTCTCTGTCTGTCTGTCTCACACACCCCCCTAAAAATGTCACCTCATCTGCTGCTCAGAAGACTGCCGGGGGGCGGGGGGGGAAGCCTGCCACAATTGAAATCTGATTATCAATTATAATTTATGATAGCCAGATAAGAAACACCTCTCATTTCCTCTAGCAGGAGAGCACTTTCGACTGCAACTATCTTCTGTGAGGATATTTTCTGGAAATACCACAAAGGAAGCAAGTCTTTTATGCAGCCTAGGAGTTCCATGACGATAGGAAAATACAGAACAATGTGCAATTTATCCCAGGGTTGGTAGCCAAGTGGCCATGGCGAGCTTTGAAATGCAAAGGTTTTGCTTCCCCGCCCCTCTGTTTTTACATGTATTATGCATCATCATTAATAACCCTCCTCTCTCTTTAATTATTGAAAAGCATTCGGTGGATTACCCGTGCAAAGTACCTATGATACTGTGTGTTCATATGTGAGTTGCAAAAGGAAAACTTGGCCTAGCACGTTGGACTAAGATGCAAAGTGGATAATTCCATGTGTAAACCTTGCACGCAGGCTTTGGAAAGTCCTTCTCCATCACAGAGTGAAAATAAGCTGTAGAATATTCCCACAATGTTGTTATTTTCATTCCCCAACTTCCCAAAAGCAATTCAAGGAATCTTGTGATTATCTCTGGTTTTTCTGACTCAGAAATGATGATCACAAGAAGCAAACACACACACACACACACACACACACACACACACACACACACACCAAAACCACTTCCCTGCCCTGAGCTGTGGTACTTAGAGTAGCAACTCAAATCCCCTTGTGGTGGCTCAGCTTGAAAATAAAGAAAGTAAGAGAGATAAAACTGTTTTTTTCTATGTCACTTCATCCTGTGTTGAGAGAGGAGACCAAAGGGGGGAAAAATATTTTAATTGATCACTTCCACTGGTTGGTTTTAAAGGGAGAGTTGCAAAGCTGTTATGTTAACCATTCCCCTGAGAGAGCTTCATGTTTAGGAGCCAGAAAGGAGGTGAGGCAAGCATTCCTGCTAAGGGGGCAGGGGGACCACAAGTAGTAAAACAATAACTGCAACAAATCAACAAAGGAAAAGAGTAGCTTTGAAATAATTTGAACTGTACTGAGCCAGATTGGAAATTTTGTTGTTAGTCACCAAATCATGTTCAACCCATCGCAAACCCATGGACAATGTTCCTCCAGGCCTTCCTGTCCTCTACCTTCCCCCGGAGTCCATTTAAGCTCATGCCGACTGCTTCGGTGACTCCATCCAGCCACCTCATTCTCTGCCATCCCCTTCTTCTTTTGCCCTCCATCTTTCCCAGCATTAGGCTCTTCTCCAGTGAGTCCTTCCTTCCCATTAGGTAGCCAAAATATTTGGGTTTCCTCTTCAAGATCTGGCCTTCTAAAGAGCAGTCAGGATTGATCTCCTCTAGGACTGATGGGTTTGATCACCTTGCAGTCCAAGAGACTCACAGGAGTCTTCTCCAGCACCAGAGTTCAAATGCCTCCATTCTTTGGTGCCCAGCCTTTGATATGATCCAACCTTCACAGCCATACATTGCAACTGGGAAACTGGGATTGGAAATAGAGTGGCTCAATTGTATAATGTGGCCGACATCTTAGGAATATGGATGTCCACAAGGACTATTAACACTCTTGGTAAGGAATCTGTGCTGCAAATTTAACAAAGCAAAGGAAACAGTTGTTTGGGGTGGAGGGTATAGGTTCAGAGTCTCTGTGGGGTTCCCCTTTTTGCAAACTCCTTGTTTCACATCTTCAACAAATTTGTGTCAAGTAGATGTATCGTATCTAGGTCAGTATCCTTCAAACTTGTTAACTTTAGGATGTATGGACATCAACTTCCAGAATGCTGGATAGGGAATTCTGGGAGTTGAAGTCCATTTTTTGTTGTTGCTATTAGTCGCAAAGTCATGTCCAACTCATCATGACCCCATGGACAATGTTCCTCCAGGTCTTCCTGTCCTCAACCATCACCTGGAGTCCATTTAAGCTCACGCCTACTGCTTCAGTGACTCCATCCAGTCGTATGAAGTCCATACATTTTATAATTGCCAAGTTGGGTAAAACGCTGATCCATATTCCCTCCAGATGGCAGCAAAGGGTTAAAATTTTGTGTATCTCTTTACTCCCATCTATTGATTGTCTTGATTCTTGCATCCCACGTGCATCCCTGGGAGCTCTCCGTTGTGCCCTTGTGTGGAAGTACCCTTTCTTATTTGATTGGCATCTAGTTAGGAACGTGGTGGCTCGGTGCTAAGACACTGAACTTGTCGATCAGAAAGGTCGGCAGTTCTGCAGTTTGGCAGTTCAAATCCCTAGTGCCACGTAACAGAGTGAGCTCTGGTTTCTTATGCCAGCTTCTGCCAACCTGGCAGTCTGAAAGCATGTAAAATGCAAGTAGAAAAATAAGAACCATGTTTGGTAGGAAGGTAACAGAATTCCGTGCACCTTCGGCATTTAGTCATGCCGGCCACATGACCACGGAGACATCTTCGGACAGTGCTGGCTCTTCAGCTTTGAAACGGAGATGAGCACTGCCCCCTAGAGTCAGGAACAACCAGCACATACGTATGTGTGAGGGGAACCTTTACATTAAACAGCTTAGTGAAGACTGAAAATACTTTTTAATTCACCAAATGCTGATATTTGAGGACAAAGGAAACTATAAGAAAATTGTTGGAAAGCCTGGCACTCAATATGAGGCAGACAGTTATGATACACTGGCCAGAATTTTGACAAAAATATCACTGCGTATTGCCAACTTTTATTCTTTCTTCCACATATTAATAATAATGATGCTATAAATGGGGAAGCCCTATATATGCCAATGTACATAAACTCAGCTTACTCTAAATATCCAGTCATTCAGTCATTTTATTTCGGTCATTGACCAGCCCAACAAAACAAAAGAGTCACAATTGATTAAAGTAAAACAAGCTACGCAATCACACAACAACGCTCTTCATATTCCCTTTATATTACAAAATAGAAAATGTGGCTTCCTTTGAAACATTTCTGCTTATCTGCGTTTATTAAAAACCCTCTTGCAATTTCACAGCGCTCATTTCAAGTTTATAATATGAGTAATTATGTAATAAGATCAACTATCTCCGAGACGGAAGACAGGAGAAAAATCATATTGGGGTGGGATTGTTCCTGAACAATTCCTTATTAAAGTTTCAATGAGGAACGCCCCACAAGCTGATAAATAATAATTAAGCAAATTATGAAGCTGCTATCAAGTGTGGGTATCTTACCACAGCGAAATTAAATGGTGCAAGTGGAGTGGGGGGCAAAAAAAGTAGAAACCAATCCTACACATTTGAAAGGAGGTTAATTTGTTGAAAATTCAACTTTGTGTGCTTCTTTAAAGGCATTTTCCTTGTCAATCACTGGGTTGCTGATGTAAAATAATGAGTTGGTGTATGTGGTCCATCACATCTGAATAATACTTTTTCTTTTTTTCCCCTTCTTCCATGACTGTTGAAGGGGACACAGTGGCTTAGTGGCTAAGATGCTGAACTTGTCAATCAGAAAGGTCGGCAATTCCGTGGTTCGAATCCCTAGCACCACATAATGGAGTGAGCTCCCGTTACTTGTCCCAGTTTCTGCCAACCTAGCCGTTCGGAAGCATGTAAAAATGCAAGTAGAAAAATAGGAACCACCTTTGGTGGGAAGGTAACAGCGTTCCGTGCGCCTTCAGCATTTAGTCATGCTGGCCACATGACAACGGAGACGTCTTTGGACAGTGCTGGCTCTTCGGCTTTGAAACAGAGAGGAGCACTGCCCCCTAGAGTCAGGAATGACTAGCACACACGTGCGAGGAGAACCTTTACCTTTATGACTGTTGAAGCCAAGAAATTGAGATGGGCTCAAAAATTGGAAGGGTATCAATCACAATGAAATGTGTTGAGTCAAAGTTAAGAGCATGATAGAATAGATTCAAAGCAGAGGTTGACTGAATGTAGAAGAAACCTTCTAATCAAGCATTTCAGTGGTGGAACCAATTTCCCAAGAGAGGTTGTGAGATTTTCTTCACCAAGTGTGTTCAAGTAGAACCTAGATATCCATTTGTCATGGAAGTTTCTAATATTTTCCTGCACTGATTAGGTGGCTAGATAGAGCAGATTTAATCAAAGCTCTTCGGCTTGAAAATAGAGAGGAGCACTGCCCCCTAAAGTCAGGAATGATTAGCACACACGTGCGAGGAGAACCTTTACCTTTATGACTGTTGAAGCCAAGAAATCGAGATGCTGGGGTGTATATGGGGAGGAAACTCTATACTTATGGCAAGCAGATTGTTTGGGATGTTGTAAATTTCGTGTTCTGTTGAGTCACTTTAGTTTTCCAATTTAAACAGCGAGCTGAAGCAGAAAGGTTGGCTCGTTGTTTCTTTTTTTTTTCTTTTCCTTTATCATCTTTTCTTTTCTTTCCCAAAGAAAGGGCTGACACTCATCTTATGAGCAGCGTGGCTCGGAATACTAAGTGCAGCATGCATAATCAAGAGCGGTGAAGGAAAGTGATTGCAGCTTGCGTGGACGTGAGAGAGAGCTGTCAGAGAGCAGAGATCAGGCGATTATGGGGTGGGTTATATTACCCACCGTGGCAGTTCCGCTTCTGGTGACAGGCAAGATTCGCCTTCATTGCACATCATTTAGCATCATATTAGTGCATGGGGAGGGAGGCAGGCGGCCAAAATGCCGCCAGTGCAGTCAGCGGTGGCATTTAGTGCATTAGTAGCAATTGCAGACTGCCAAGCCCTCTGTGAAAGGAAGAGCCAAGCCAAGCCAGAGGAAACGCCCATTCTTTAGCTGATCTGGGTCATCGATGTGGAAGTCTCGGTCCTCCTGCGTTCCATCCGTGCTCTGCATTTTTCCAATATCAATGATTAGATCATCTTTTGGGGAAGATGATTGGCAAACATTGTACCTTCAGGATCATCAGTCAAAAGCCCAAATGACTGTCAGATCTTAAGAACCAAGAACGACCCACGGGGGTTCTTTCGAGCAGTTCTTTATTGCTGTTCGCCTACAGACAGACTCTTGCCAGAGTAAAGCAATTGTCTACATAAATATAAGGTATACTCTGGGAGTTGCTCGGGAGGGTCTGACTTCACCCTCTTCCTGCCTACAAATATTCCAAACTTTACTGTCACTTTGCCCTGTGGGAAATAGTCCCTCCCTCCTGTGAGTCCAGACTACACCCCACCATTATGGTAAACTGTAAGGGACAGACTCAAGGGGTTAAGTTTTTATTTTTTTCTTTTAGGTTCACTAGGATAGGAGGTACAAATTAGAGGCATCAATGAAAAGCAAAATAAACAACCATTTATCTTCTACTTTTCTTTCAACTTAGTGTCAGTGCATTTTCTTGTACATGATTCTGATCTCTCAGCTCTTTATTTTATGCTAGGAAGACCTGGGCATTTTACAGCCTGCGGGCCACATCCATCCTGCGGACAGTCCTAGTGCAGCCAATGGCATTGGTGGCATTGAAATCAGCAGTGGGGCAGCAGAAGTGGTAGAGATGGGGCAGTGTTGTGTGGGCGGGACATTAGTGTAGCAACGAGGGCATGGGGGGGGTAGAGGCAGCCCGCCACAACAGTCTTCAGTTTCTTGTGTGGCCCTTTGGGAAAATTAATTGCTCACTTCTGTGCTAGGAGATAGGTCTGAAATGTGAAGGTAAAAAGGTAAAATTTCCCCTTGCACATATATGCTAGTCATTCCCGACTCTAGGGGGCGGTGCTCTTCTCCGTTTCAAAGCCGAAGAGCCAGCGCTGTCCAAAGACGTCTCCGTGGTCATGTGGCCGGCACAGCTAAATGCCGAAGGTGCACAGAATGCTGTTACCTTCCCACCAAAGGTGGCCCCTATTTTTCTACTTGCATTTTTACATGCTTTCGAACTTCTAGGTGGGCAGAAGCTGGGACAAGTAATGGGAGCTCATCCCGTTACGCGGTGCTAGAGATTCGAACCACCAAACTGACCTTTCTGAACGACAAACTCAGCATCTTAGCCACTGAGCCACCGCATCCCATTAGGAGATAGGTCTTAGAGGAAGACAAAAATATGGGCAATGGTACAAATATGGATGGGGCATTAAGCTAAGACAGTAGAATATTAAACACCCAAACCCTTAACCTTCCAGAAGGCCTTAAAGAGCTGAGTCTTCTCCCAAGTGCTGGAATAGGGTGAGGTTGGAGTTTGGTTATTATAGTCTATTGGTTACATTAAAAGAGATCCTTGTATTGCTTTTTGTTTTTAATTAGGCTTTTTTTAAAAAAAATGTTTGGTTTTATACAATTGTGAGCTGCACAGAAGTGTGTTTTGTAAGCTGGGTGGCCATCTAAATCAGATAGATAGATAGATAGATAGATAGATAGATAGATAGATAGATAGATAGATAGGTAGGTAGGTAGGTAGGTAGGTAGGTAGGTAGGTAGGTAGGTAGGTAGGTAGGTAGGTAGGTAGGTAGGTGATAGCAATAGCAATAGCAATAGCAATAGCAGTAGACTTATATACCGCTTCATAGGGCTTTCAGCCCTCTCTAAGCGGTTTACAGAGAGTCAGCATATTGCCCCCAACAATCTGGGTCCTCATTTTACCCACCTCGGAAGGATGGAAGGCTGAGTCAACCCTGAGCCGGTGGGATTTGAACCGCTGAACTGCTGATCTAGCAGTAGCCTGCAGTGCTGCATTTAACCACTAGATAGATAGATAGATAGATAGATAGATAGATAGATAGATAGATAGATAGATAGATAGATAGATAGATAGATAGATAGATAGATAATAGATAGATAGATAGATAGATAGATAGATAGATAGATAGATAGATAGATAGATAGATGATGGAGGGAGGGAGGGAGGGATAGCTGAGAGAGAGAGAGCAGGAAAGAGAGGAAAGAGATACAGAGATACAATAGAAGAAATAGGTTAGGAAGATGAAATGAAAAATAAAGAAAACCTTATCCAAATTCTGTAGCATCCTTTCCTGATTTGGATCCTTCCAGATATATTAGAATCATACAGCAGAAAGGGAAATTAAATCTGCTCTATCTAGCCACCTAATCAGTGCAGGAAAACATTAGAAACTTCCATGACAAATGGATATCTAGGTTCTACTTGAACACACTCGGTGAAGACAATCTCACAACCTCTCTTGGGAAATTGGTTCCACCACTGAAATGCTTGATTAGAAGGTTTCTTCTACATTCAGTCAACCTCTGCTTTGAATCTATTCTATCATGTTCTTAACTTTGACTCAACACATTTCATTGTGATTGATACCCTTCGAGTTTTTGAAGAGTGAATATCATATTACTTCTCACTTATATTTTCTCAAGACTACACATATTCAACTCCTTCAATTGCTCTTCATAGAGTTTAGCTCCCTGCTTAGCCTGGTTGTCCTTCTTGGAACCTCTTCCATTTATCCTTCTTAAATTATAATACTTAGAAGAGGACACAGCATTCAAAGCTAGGTTCTGACCAGAGCAGAATAGAAGAATGATTACATCCCACTGCAGACTCTTGTTCAGTTTGTAATCAACTGTTATTTTAATATATTTTTCACAAGTATCAGCCATTATCCATTTTATATCCATGGAGCTACATTTTTAAAGGTGGATTAATAGCATCCATGCTGGGTGAGACTTCTGAATGTTATCGTCAGAAAAACAGGAAAATTACAGCAATGACATAGAAGATGTATTGCCGGAAGTAACCAACCCATCAGTCTGGGAATGGAATCGAGCGATAAAACATCAGAAGGGGCAGAATTCTCTATACATTAGAATGCAGATGAATTCATTAAGCCACATGAGATGGTGTTGACAGTCTCAAAGCAACTTGAACACTTGCAATCCCCGTTGTGTCCATTGTTTCATTGCCATGTTTCAGAATACAAGGAAGAAATGCTTTTGATTCCAAGACTTGAAATTCTAGAATAGAATAGGATAGGATTAGGATAGGATAGGATAGGATAGAATAGAATAGAATAGAATAACAGAGTTGGAAGGGACCTTGGAGGTCTTCTAGTCCAACCCCCTGCCTAGGCAGGAAACCCTATATCGTTTCAGACAAATGGATATCCAACATCTTCTTAAAGACTTCCAGTGTTGGGGCATTCACAACTTCTGGAGGCAAGTTGTTCCACTGATTAATTGTTCTAACTGTCAGAAAATTTCTCCTTAGTTCTAGGTTGCTTCTCTCCTTGATTAGTTTCCACCCATTGCTTCTTGTTCTACCCTCAGGTGCTTTGGAGAATAGTTTGACTCCCTCTTCTTTGTGGCAACCCCTGAGATATTGGAACACTGCTATCATGTCTCTCCTTGTCCTTCTTTTCATTAAACTAGCCATGCCCAGTTCCTGCAACCATTCTTCATATGTTCTAGCCTCCAGTCTCCTGATCATCTTTGTTGCTCTTCTCCGCACTCTGCCTAAAGTTTGACCATCTTTTTTACATCGTGGCGACCAAAACTAAATGCATGATAGTAGCCTTCAGGTAACCACTTTGCTGCTGGTTATTAACAAAAGGAAACAAAACGATGTGAGTTTGCTCCAAAGACCTCTAAATAATCAGCACAGGAATTCACTGTTTATGATAAAGCATAAATGTATTTAATGTTTATTGTTTGTACGTACACTTGTGAAGGCTTTGCAGTGCACCCTAAAAATGCTGTTGCATATTATTAAGATTAAAATTAACTCAGACTATTTGGAAAATTCCTGGGCTGTACTGGCAACACATACTTATTTCCATTAACGAATCCATTAAATAAGTATCTTAATCCATTTTTAGATTAAACTCTTATCCAAGCAGCAATTACGGTTCTCCTGTTGCAACTTCCTCTTGGCACTCAAATGCTTGGGTGGGCTGCAGTTTGTAATGTGTGTCCAGAGGTGGTAGCAAAATGATATGGCCATTGCAAATGAAGCTAGTTTAACATACAAGAAAGAAGGTGGTGATAACTGGGAAGAAAGAAGAACATTGACATGACGACAGAGAAGCAGGGCAGGAAAGAGGCAAAACTGTTTTAAGATCTTGCTGAGCTTGGGGGGGAGGAGTGAGATCTCCACCAGGTTTCTGGCCCTTATGGTAACTATGATCTTCAGCCAACATAACATACGTGCACACTTCAAACCCAAGAATGCACTAAGCTCGTCCACTCCAAAGGTAAAACACTGAGCAATGTGGTATTTGCAGTACAATAGAGTGAGCCATGTGCAGATCTGTACATTGGGGAATCAAAACAACCACATCATAAGCGCATGGCACAACCCATCAGGACTAGATTCAGCAGTCCATCTGTATTTAAAAGACACAGGCCACTCGTTTGAAAACAGAAAAGTCCACATTTTAGACAAGAGAGGACCGCTGGTTTGAAAGAGGGGCCAAAGAGGGCATCTATGTCAAAATTGAACAGCCCTCTCTCAACAGAGGGGGAGGGGGTTCCACCACAAATGCGCGCACAACAAAAGCGCGCCTGACTAAAGCGCGGTGACTAAAGCGTGGTGACAAAACCGTGCGACGAATGAGCAACTAATTAGCCCTAAAGCGCGCCGACAAAATCACGCTGTAACGGAACCCTAAACCTAATCCTAAACCTAATCCTAAACCTAACCCTAAACCCAACCCTAAACCTAACCCTAAACCTAACCATAAACCTAACCCTAAACCTAACCCTAAACCTTACCTTAAATTAAATCGCGCTTCTGTTGGTGCGCTGTTGTTGGCGCGCTGTTGTTGGCGCACTGTTGTTGGCGCGCTGTTGTCAGCGCGCTTTTGACATCGCGGTTTTAGCACCGCGGTGTTGTCGGCGCGCTTATGACGTTCGCACTTTTGTCGGGTCATGGGGGGAGGGATACAACGTCATCCATCTCCAATCTATAACACAGTCCTCTGGACAGTTTCAAGAAGGCTCCACACCAATTTGCACCACTCAGGTGACCCTGATGACACAGATAAATTTCCAGGTGACCTTAACGACTCACTAAAAGAATGCATATGTCTGCAAGAAGTATAAATACTTCCATTCCCCACCATCCAGTCAGAGCTGCAGAAGCTTCTTGGATGGGAAGTGAAACATCTTCAAAGAAGTCCATCTAGTCCACCCCCCTCCCCAAAACAGGAGACCCTACACTAGTGCTGAAATGGGAAGTGGGAACACCAGAAAACACATGCACAGGAATGCCAGATACTAGAAGAGCAGTTCCCAAGTGAGCATGATTGCGCCGGAAAGTTGAGATTCCATTTTCCAGCATGCACATGCATGGCAGTCACCTGGTCTTCCAGTTTCTGGCATGCATGCATGCATGAAGACCAGCTGGCCAGCGTGCATGCATGTGCCAGGACCTGGAAGAGCAACGGGTGATGGCTGGCATGTCCAGAGAGATGGCTCTGCATGCTATTTCTGGCCGTGGCACGACAAAACCACGCTCGACTCAAGCGTGCCCGATTAAACCGCATCGCTGACGTCATCAACAGGGCGACAACAGCGAGCGCGGAGAAAGAAGGGTGCTTTAAATAGCGCTTTGAAAGCAAGCCGATTCAACTTAAGGTAAAGGTTAGGTTTAGGGTTAGCTTTAGGGTTAGCTTTAGGGTTAGGTTAAGGGTTAGGGTTAGGTTTAGGGTTAGGTTAAGGGTTAGGGTTAGGTTTAGGGTTAGGTTAAGGGTTAGGGTTAGGGTTAGGGTTAGGTTTAGGGTTAGGTTAAGGGTTAGAGTTAGGTTTAGGGTTAGGTTAAGGGTTAGGGTTAGGGTTAGGGTTAGGGTTAGGGTTAGGGTTCGGTTAAGGGTTAGGGTTAGGGTTAGGTTAAGGGTTAGGGTTAGGGTTAGGTTTAGGGTTAGGTTAAGCGTTAGGTTTAGGGTTAGGTTTAGGATTAGGTTTAGGGGGGTTAGGTTTAGGTTTACGGGTTAATTTTAGGTTTAGCGTTTACAGCGTGCTTCTGTCTCCGTGCTGTTGTCGCCCTGTGATGACGTCAGCTAAGCGGTTTCGTTGAGCGCGCTTTAGTCGAACGCGGTTTTGTGGTGGAACCATTTCCGGCACGCGTGCCATAGATTCGCCATTATGGCCATATACCATTTTTGACAAATGGCAGTCTAATCTCTTCTTGAAAGCTTCTAGTGATGAAGCTGCCACAACTTCCGAAGGCAATGCCTGTTCTGTTGGGTGATTTCTTCTTGACACCAAAGGCAGATAGCCCAGAATTCTGCTAGGAGTTCAGATTTACCTGAACTTCACACCTGAAGCACTTTAGGTACAGATGGGACTTTCATTCATCCTCATTTTAGATTCTGAGCCTTGGTATAAAGCGCCAGTCGCAGTCTATTGATCAGGATCAATACTTTTCCAACTTGGTAACTTTTAAAATATATGTACTTCAGTGCTGGCTGGGGAATTCTGGGAGCTGAAGTCCACACATTTAAAGTTGCCAAGTTTGAGAAACCCTGATTTTTGTCAAACCCCAGATTAAGAATGACACACATGGCATTTCTCCCAAAATGAATTCTTTATTATTTCATACCTATAGACAAAATCTTGCCAGATAGAGGATTCTACTATTTTCAGGTACAGTATAATCTTGGAACTATAAGGAAGGAACCATCTTCATCCTCTTTCTATCACACATAATATCTGGACTGAGTTGCCTCTTATTCCGCTGGACTGCACCCCCTCCCTCCAGGGATTCCACCTCCTCCACTAGATTCCATTACAATTTTAAAACTTTGGGGCGCATCTTGGCTAGAGAAAGATTGGGAGGGAAAACCCCACTGTTGGTTATTGTTTCTGTAAAGCGAAATAGAATGGGAAATCATCACTATATCACAGCAATGGAAAACAGATCACGATTTGGACAGGAAGCCATTTGAATACCTTACCAAGGGCAGAGAAAGATATCTTTGTGCCTTTAAAAAAATGCTTAAAATACAGGTTTTCTATCTTGCCATATTCCGCTTTGTCCCCGCAGCATTTGTATTCCAGATTTGGACAATGGCTGACTTTCCAGATCAGCCATTTTTACCTAAAAGATCAACTTTACCTACAGATCAGCTATGCTGCCACCAGTGAGTTATGACTCAGTCATCTCTGCAAAGCTTTTACTGTGCTCTAAACCCAGCCGAGTATGACAAGTTGCAAAAACCTGTTATTTAACTTTTGAAAAAGGCACAGCCGTCACTTTCTTGGCCTTTGTAAATGCCAATTTGCCTGGCCATTTAGGTCACAATCTGTTGCAGTAGTGCAGTTGTGAAGACTTCTCAGGCCAGAATTGATCTGAAAAGTCATACAGAAATTCTAAATCGATGTGTTGTTGGGAATCATGTCCTGGGTGGGGACATGGTGTTCTGACCTAGGTTTCCCAAGAGCATAAAGCAGACTCCTTGTCCCAACAAAAAACCCTTTTATTAATTTACTGTGAATTCTGCTCCTTCAAGGGAGGATTTGCAGTCACAGACCTTATCTGGCTTGGAGAGCTGCCAGGTCGATATCTGCAAAATGTGGCAAGGAGTCTCTGAGAGTCATGAACCAATTAAGCAAATTAATTGTCTCCTGCAAACTCCACTCCCCTTTCGCTCCTCTTTTATTTCCTCTGGGAGGGGCCATTCATCGCCCACCTGTGGCCTTACTCCCAAGTCGACCCCTGTTCTTTAGCTGTTCTCTTCGTCTGGCAACTCTGTGCATGCGCACACTGGGAACAGGCTCCAGCTGTTCGTCTGCCTCACTGATGTCTGACTCTGAAGGCAGCTGATAACTGGCATACGGCTCTGGCTCCCTCTTTGCCTCCGACACAGAGCCCTCCTCAGAGCCTTCCCCAGACTCCAGGACTGGCGCAGGTTCCTCCCCAACCTCCTCACTTTCCGAATCTTCTGCCAGCTTTGCTGGCCACTGGTGGGCCACAACACATGGGAGGGGGGAGACAGTTTACCTAATCAGGAATTATTCATCTGTTCTGCACCCCTACACTTCTATCCCAAAACATGCTGTTTTTTGTGTTTTCCCTTCAACGATTACACATTTACAACACAGATCAAAGTGAGATTAAAGCCAAGACTGCCAGCCAAGAAGAAATAGATGCAAATCTTGTAACGTGATGTTGATCTCATTCCAAAACTGCCAAGAATACACAACAAACAAACTGTTTAGCAGGTGCAGAGGGAAAGATGTGCTTCACATTTAAAGCAAATACCTGCTGGGAGACAATCGTTTCATCATAGGGAAGCAATGATAAGACTGTTGCTTTGTGGATCTGCTCTCTCCCTTTGGACAGATACAATAAAACCCGCTTTATTTCTTGCCTCTGAATATCCCGGCTCTGTTCATGAATCCTGATAGATTCTCTGAAGAGCGACAAACAAAAGCTGACGTGTCTCCCGCCTTTTCCAGTTTGTCAGAAATGCATTTAGTTTTCAAATCAGAAAGAGGCAGGGAGAGTTTTGTTTTCCCTATATTCATCTGCAGAAGAACAAATCAAATCACAAGCCGGGGACAGGGGACAGCAAAGGTGGAAAGGCTTTACAAGCAGGAATGGAATGGAATAGAATTGAGTAGAGTAGAATAGAATAGAATAGAATACTATACTATAGTATACAATACAATACAATACAATACAATACAATACAATACAATACAATACAATACAATACAATACAATACAATACAATACAATACAATACAATTGAATGATGGGATGGGATGGAATGGAATAGAATAGAATAGAAAACATGGGATGGAATGGAATGGAATGGAATGGAACAGAATAGAATAGGAAAAAAGAAAAGAAAACATGGAATGGAATGGAATAGAATAGAAGAGTTGGAAGGGACCTTGGAGGTCTTCTAGTCCAACCCCCTGCGTAGGCAGGGAACCCTACACCACTTCAGACAAATGGATATCCAACATCAAAAACGTCCAGTGTTGGAGCATTTACAACTTCTGGAGGCCAGTTGTTCCATTGATTAATTGTTCTAAGTGTCAGGAAATCTTTCCTTAGTTCTAAGTTGCTTCTCTCCTTGATTAGTTTCCATCCAGTGCTTTTTGTCCTACCCTCAGGTGCTTTGGAGAATAGTGTCAGGACTGCATCTTTTCTTTTGGATCTTTGGCCTGCCACACTTTCTATTATTCTACTGCACATGTTCTATTGTGGGAAACTGGGAGGGAGGATTGTACAGAGTTAGATGCTATGTAGCCATCTTCTTAAAAACTTCCAGTGTTGGAACATTCACAACTTCTGGAGGCAAGTTGTTCCACTGATTAATTGTTCTAACTGTCAGGAAATTTGAAAGGAATAGAATAGAATTATTTGGCCAAGTGTGATTAGACACAAAAGGAATTTGTCTCCAGTGCAGAAGTTCAGTGTACAGGTAATCCTTGATTTACAGTATGATCACAACTGAGCCCAAAATTTCTGTTGCTGAGCGAGACAGTTGTTAAGGGAATCTTGCCCCAGATTATGACCTTTCTTACTACAGTTGTTAAGTGAATCACATGGTTAGAGAAAAGGTTACCACGAAATATAGAGCTCAGGCCAGAGATATTTTTATTGGGTGTCCTTCCAGAGAAAATATAAAAAAAGAAGATACATATTTGATTATACATGTAATTACGGCAGTGAGGATTGTATTTGCACAGAATTGGAAATCAGATAAGATACCAACAGTAGAAGAGATCATAAAAAACCTGTTAGATTGTGCAGAGATGAACAGGTTAGCTTTGAGAATAAAGGGACACGGTTCTTAAGTGAATCTGGCTTCCCCAGTGACTTTGCTTCTCAGAAGATTGCAAGAGGAGATCACATGACCCTGGGGCACTGCAACCCTCCTAAATACATGCCAATTGTCAAGCAATCTAAATCCTGATCATGTGACCATGGGGATGGGGAGCCGAGGTGGCGCAGTGGTTAGGATGCAGTACTGCAGGCCACTTCAGCTGACTGTTATCTGCAGTTCAGCGGTTCTAATCTCACCAGCTCAAGGTTGACTCAGCCTTCCATCCTTCCGAGGTGGGTGAAATGAGGACCCAGACTGTGGGGGCGATATGCTGGCTCTGTAAACCGCTAAGAGAGGGCTGAAAGCCCTATGAAGCGGTATATAAGTCTAACTGCTATTTCTATTGCTATGCTGAAATTGTTGTAACTGTGAAAAAGCATCATAAATCACATTTTTCAGTACCATTGTAATTTTGAACAGTCACTAAATGAACTGTTGTAAGTTGAGGACTATTTGTATATGCAAAGCAACAGCGGAATAACAACAATAATGGTACCAATAAGAAAAGGTAGTCGAAAAGAGGAGAAGAATAATAGTAATACAGCCACACTACATGGGTAAATATACTTAGACCTGTGCTGGGGGAATTAGGTGTTTAGCAGAGTGATGGCACTCTGTCTCTCTGTCTGGTTGTTTTGGCATGCAAAGCAGTGTCCCGAGGGGAGAAGATGAAAAAGGAACAGTCCTTGGTCCTTCCCAAATTTAGTATCAAGCAACCATCAAATGAAATAATGGGCATTAAGAGGTCCCTGGCAATCTCTGAGCTTGATTGTTTCCTTGCAGATGTTTGAACACCGTCGCGATGTTACCTAGTTTGGGTGATGAAACATCTGCAAGGAAACAACCAAACTCAGAGATCATCAAGGAGCCCTCATTTCCACCCCCAAGCTACAAATATTCTTTATTGATTATGGGCGCTGTAGTCCGACACATGAATGATACCAATAGAAAGGTATCATTCCTTTCTCAGAGGTGGTTTTCCGCCAGTTAGGACCGGTTCGCCCGAACCATTAGCGGAAGTCGCAGGTGGCTCCACCCACCCTCCTCAACTCTATGGACTCCCATTTAGGCCTTTTTTAAAGCCAAAGCACATGCGCGTAAGGCTGAGCGCATATGCGGAGGTGAGTGAACCGGTAGGGAAGGGAAGGGAATACCACTCCTGCTTGAAATGGTGATGTATGCTACCCAATTTGGGGAGGAGGAGAACGCGGGATTTATTTCTTTGTTTGCACTTTGATTGATAATCAGAGTATACAAACCGATACCTTCACGCCCCAAAAAGCCTCTTTGGTTTCCTTCCTTCCTTCCTTCTTATTTCCTTCCACATGAATATTCTTTTTAATCTCCCAGTCCATTCGGCAGAAGTCTGCTAAAGGATTTCTTTAATGTGCTAAGAGACAAATACTGTAATCTCTCACACTGCTGATCTGGAACAAGAAAAGCCCTTTGCAATCTTCCTCTCTGCATATTCCCCTCACGTCCTCCAGACTCAATTGTTTTTCTCAGTGCTCTGGTTCACATCTTTTCTCTTTTTCCTTTGGCCTTGTGCTTTGAATGCCACCTTCCTTATCACGTCTGAGATATCTTCTTCCCACTCCTTTTTTTGTCCTCTACCCAGGGATACTTCCTTGCATAATTATTAGCCGAATAATATTCCCTCCCCCTCCGAAGGCTTATTTACAGTTGTCATTGCAGGAAGCTGATTTAATCCGATCAACTCTTGTGCTAAGATTGCTTACCACTTGTAAAAAAAAAAAAAAAAAAAAAAAACAATTTCTCCTTATTAAGAAGAGGGAATGAAGCAGTGGTGGGTTTCAAATTTTTTAGAACATCTTCTGTAGGTGTGGCCTGCTTTGTGGGAGTGGCTTTCCGGCCATGTGACTGAATAGGAGTGGCTTGCCAGCCATGTGACCGAGTGGGAGTGGCTTGGCAGTCATGTAACTGAGTGGGAGTGGCTTGCCAGCTATGTGACTGAGTGGGAGTGGCTTAGCAATCATGTGACTTGGTGGGTGTGTCCAACTTGTAAAATGTGGTGAAACTCACTTAACAACACTCTTGCTTCCCAACCAAAATGTTGGCTGACAGACTCTGGCAATTGAAGCACGCAAGTCTTAAAGCTGTCAAGTTACAAAACCCATGCACCCCTAACCCTTTAGAAAAAAACCCCAGGGGTGTCCAAACTTGACAGCTTTAAGACTTGTGGACTTCAATTCCCAGAATTCCTCCTCTCGCTCTTCATCTTGATGATGTGCGGACGGCCAGGGGGAGGGAGCTGGAACCGGTTCTAAGTGCCACTGTAGATTTGTGGAATCTCTTCTATAGAAGAGGTTAGAACTGGCAGGAACCCACCCCTGGAATGAACAAATTCTAGTGTTTTGACTCTTGAACAACAATTCCTCTGATGAGATGTGGTCTCTGAAGCAAACTGTCCATCTGGGTTCGGTTCCAAGTGAGGAAAAAGACACTGGATTCATGGAAGTTGCTTGGAAAAAAAGGTTTATTGATGATGGACAGGACCACATGGTTTGAGGTCCTGGGCAAAAAGGGAAGAGATGCTGAGAATGCCCTGGTTTTATGCCCTCTCTGGGCTTTTGAACTCTTGAATTTTGTATTCTGATTGGTTGTTAGAATCCTATGGGGACATGCAGAGGAAACTCTGTAGGTTGTTCTGAGTCCCAAAGCTTGGTTGAGCCTCACTGGGTGGTGATGTAATGAAAGGGCTTTGGGATTCCTATTATGGCTCTGTCTGAAGGAGGTAGATCTTTGTTATGTAGAATAGACTGATGCAGGCCTTAATGGCCCATTGACAAAGGTGTGGGTGTGGGTGAGTGGGGTGAGTTTCTGCCTCCCTTTTAGGGGAAATATTATTCTCTTTTTAATATTTCCTAAAATATTTCATTTTTCTAGGAGAGAGGTGGGTGCTAACTTCCTAAAAAACTCTCAGTTGTGTTCCATGAATGTTGGGCTGTTTTGAGAGAAAAAGACAGGCTTTTTTTTAAAAAAAAATCTATGATATAAAAAAGATGTTGAGATCCTAGAAAAAATGCAGAGAAGAATCACAAAGATTAACCTGGAGGGACTCGAGGCTAAAACATGTGAAGAACGGTTGAAGGAATTGGGTATGTATAGTTCAGAGCGGATTGCTAATGATTCGCACCAGTTCAGGTGAACCGGTAGTGAAAATTGCGACTGGGTCGCTGAACCGGTAGGATGGCAGGCTGGCCATACCCCCAAACTGGTTCCCCGGTCGTCTATTCCGTTGCTGGCATGGTTTTTACTCTGTTTTTAATGTTCTGTGGATGCGCAGAACAATTGTTTGGCAACTGTAACATTGGCAGCACACACACACACCCCTCTGGTCTAGTTTAATGAAAAGAAGAACTAGGGGTGACATGTTATCAGTCTTCCAATGTCTTCCAATGTCTAAGGGACTGCCACAAAGAAGAGAGGGTCAAATTATTTTCCAAAGCACCTGAGGGCAGGACAAGAAGCAATGGGTGGAAACTAATCAAGGAGAGGAGCAACCTGGAACTAAGGAGAAATTTCCTGACAGCGAGAACAATTAACCAGTGGGAAAGCTTTCTTTCAGACATAGTGGTTACTCCATCACTGGAGGTTTTAAAGAAGAGATTGGACAATCATTTCTCTGAAATGATATAGGATATACTACTTGACTATAAGACCTCCAAGGTCCCTTCCAATTCTGTTACTCTGTCATAAACTGAACTTCTGTACATTTTCTATTATTTTGTTTCTATTATTTTATTATTATTATTTTTTATCTGCATAAACAAATGCAGAAAGAAGAAGACACGAAGAAAGGAGAAGGACATTTGAGCAGTCCTATACAATAATGAAGGACACGGTGGCTCAGGTGCTGAGCTTGTCGATCAGAAAGGTCGGCAGTTCAGCGGTTCGAATCCTTACTGCTGCGGAACAAGTGAGCTCCCGTTACTTGTCCCAGTTTCTGCCAACCTAGCAGTTCGAAAACATGTAAAAATGCAAGTAGAAAAAATAGGAACCACCTTTGATGGGAAGGTAACAACGTTCTGTGCACCTTCGGCATTTAGTTGTGCCGGCCACATGACCTCGGAGACGTCTTTGGACAGGGCTGTCTCTACGGCTTTGAAACGGAGATGAGCACCGCCCCCTAGAGTCGGGAATGACTAGCACACATGTGCAAGGGGAACCTTTACCTTTACCTTATACAATGATGACAAAAAGTGACTATTGACCAACTCTGTTTCAGATCTCAGCAATAGCAATGCCCTTCACAATTTGATGCTATTTAGGGTATAAATGTTTCCTCTGAGAGGTTATTGAGCTCTCAGGAGTGGCCCTTATAACTACTACTCTGGCTTCCTTTGTTACACATCCAGACAGCTATGTCTCTATCTTTGGCTTGGATTGTGTATGTTTTAACAGTTCAGTCCTCCCCACTACAATTTTTCAAGCTGGTCTTATCAGTGACAGGTCAAGCAAGGGATGCTAGCTAGTGATATAATTTGGTTCATCCTCACAGCCGAAAGAAGGGAGCTTCTTCGAGCAGGCTGCCATAACACGTACAATGGGCTGTGAACCTGAATGGTTAATGTACTTAGAAAACAGGCTGGTGTGTTCTGGCCTGATTTATGCCTTGGGAAATGCTTATAAGATTGCATCTGCTCCTTGGAAACGACTTTAGCGTGGTGGCAAATTGTAGTGCGTATCAAATCTTGAATTCATTTTAGATCTTTTCCAAATATTGTAGAAGGTGAAAAATATAAGGCAGGGCAAACTCACAGGAAAAAAATGGACATTTATGAACAAAGTCATGGGAAATCCAAAGATTACAGTAGATTGGGGACACCAGATCAGTCTTTTTTTAGTTTGGAGGGTCTATTGTGCATTATAGAGCCGAGGTGGCGCAGTGGTTAGAGTGCAGTACTGCAGGCCACTTCAGCTGACTTCTATCTGCAGTTCAGCGGTTCAAATCTCACCGGCTCAAGGTTGACTCAGCCTTCCATCCTTCCGAGGTGGGTAAAATGAGGACCCGGATTGTTGTTGGGGGCAATATGCTGACTCTGTAAACCGCTTAGAGAGGGCTGAAAGCCCTATGAAGCGGTATATAAGTCTAACTGCTATTGCTATTGCTATTGCTATTGCTATTGCTGTTGCTATTGCTATAGGAGGGTAGCTACTCCATCGATTAATTGTTCCCACTGTCAGAAAATTTCTCTCTTACTTCAAATGTTGGATCTCTCTTTAACAAGCTTCTACTTTCTCTGTGACAGCCCCTCATGTACTGAAGGACAGTTTCACGTTTCTCCCCTAATTCATTATGATAGCCTAGACATACTTAGTTCTCTCAACTGTTCATCATATGATTTAGCCTACAGATCCTTTATCATCTTTGTTGTTCACTTCACATTTTCTAGGATCTTAGTATTTATTTTTTTGGTATTGTGATGACTAGAACTATACATGCAGACTCTGAACCAAGTTCTCTCTGGGTAACGTCAACCAAATATAAAAAAATACAAATGAATAGACAGAGACAAACTTTACCCTAAATCTGAGGTGTAAGCCATCCTCTCTGACAAACCTTTGAGATAGGCAACATCAGGAAGGAAAACAAGGGATCTGCGCAGTGGTGAAATTCAATTATTTTTTACTACAGGTTCTGTGGGTGTTGCTTGGTGAGCGTGGGGTGGCTTGGTGGGCGTGGCTTGGTGGGCATGGCAGGGGAAGTATACTGCAAAATGTCCATTCCTACCCACTCCAGGGGAAGGATACTGCCAAATCTCAATTCCCTCCACACTCCAGGGGAAGGATAGTACAAAATCTCCATTCCCTCCCCACTCAAGGGGAAGGATGCTGCAAAATCTCCATTCCCTCCCCACTCCAAGGGAAGGATACTGCAAATCTCCATTCCTACCCCACTCCAGGGAAAGGATACTGCCAAATCTCAATTCCCTCCACACTCCAGGGGAAGGATAGTACAAAATCTCCATTCCCTCCCCACTCCAGGGGAAGGATACTGCAAAATCTCCATTCCCTCCCCACTCCAGGGGAAGGATACTGCAAAAGCTCCATTCCTACCACACTCATGGGGGAAGAATACTGCAAAAGCTCCATTCCCACCCCACTCCTGGGGGAAGGATACTGCAAAATCTCCATTCCCACCCCACTCCTGGGGGAAGGATACTGCAAAACCTCCATTCCCACCCCACTCCAGGGAAAGGATACTGCCAAATCTCAATTCCTTCCACACTCCAGGGGAAGGATACTGCAAAACCTCCATTCCCTCCCCACTCCATGTGAAGGATACTGCAAATCTCCATTCCTACCCCACTCCTGGGGGAAGAATACTGCAAAATCTCCATTCCCATCCCACTCCTGGGGGAAGGATACCGCAAAATCTCCATTCCCACCCCACTCCTGGGGGAAGGATACTGCAAAATCTCCATTCCCTCCCCGCTCCAGGAGAGGAATACTGCAAAATTTGGTGGTTCTCTGAACTACTCAAAATTTCCGCTACCAGTTCTCCGAACTACTCAATATTTCTGCTACTGGTTCTCCAGAAGCTGCTGAATTTCACCCTTGGTTCTGCACAACTCTTTAATAGTCACCCAATTCTGAAAGATAAGGGCCCCAAGCCAATGGCATTAATATGAGAGAAATGGGGGAAGGCTTTGGATATGCAATAGGCAATCAGTTTGAGCATTCTATCTGAAGACAATTTGAATGAACTACTTTCCACAAATCAGATTTTCAGACAGAATGACTGAACCGATTCACTCTTCTAATTGAATGGACTGAATCGATTTGTCCCAGTATGGATCCAATTTAGGAAACTCAATAGATATCTTGCCTTGCTGTTTGAACTAGATTAGGAGTGAATTCCATAAATCCAGTTTACAGAGGCCTTCCATTTCTCTTAAAGGATTCCTAAGATCCCGATATGCGGTGAGCAGTGAGTCCACAGGGTAACGTTAAGCCCACTGATCATCTCTCTTCATCATGGAAGTTGCACATTGTAGGAATGGACTGCTTACAGTTCAGTTCAGCTCAGTCCCAAGTCTCCAATATTACACCCATAGGCACCAACCTGCCTAGTGAAATGAATGACTAGCATGCTCTGGGAACCAGAAATGGAAAGAGCACCTTACATAAATTGGTCTATGAACCCAGGAAGAACAAAGGTGAGAAAGAGATTTAGAGTAATTCTATGTATGAGATGTCCCAGCTTAGTCCGAGGGAAAGGTCAAATGCATCATCGGTCTTGAGTCCCGTAGCCTTCACTAGAGATCTAACTCCAGACCAGCTTGAATTCCTTTGATTCTTATCTACCGTCAATTTGCTTGGACTGTTAGTAGTTCAGATTCTTGTAGAAGCTTAAGATTTCAGTAAATCAAATATCCATTTGAATTGCCCTGATCTTCTGACATTCTGGTGCCTTAAATACTTTTAATTTGACGTACAAAATTGTTTGACAAAATTACAAGGTTCTATTGCTTTATTACACTAGCAGTAAAGTTAATTCCAGACATATGGTTCTTGTTTCCTGCATTGAGTAGATTTGAAAGATACACCCAGATATTTAAAAACAGAACAACATAGACTCATCTAGTGCAGCATTCCCCTTATGCTGTTGTGACTGGATACACTTGAGAAGCTTATAACATTGGACTGAAGGCACATCTATTACTGCTTCCCAGCAACCAATATTTAAAATATATGATTCAAAAGGGAGCAGAGTGGTGGCCTAGTGGTGAAGATGCTTTTCTCCCATTCAGAAGGTTGAGAGTTCAATCCTAAATAGTGGCAGATATTTCTCTTCTATGAGGCAAAGGAAAAAATATCTGCTGCAAACTTCACATAGGCATCAGGAAGGGCATCCAGCCAGTAAACGCTCAGCTCCATCCAGTTGCCATGAGTCTTCCCCAAATTAAGGGATTAAAGTCATAAAAAGGGAGTTTTATTGCCTGTGAGTCAAAAGAATGGGAAAAAAACCTTTAATATGAGTAGTGGCTAATCTTCCATGAACCTGTCCAATCCTTTTTTTAAATCCTCCAACCCATCACAGCTGCTGCTAACTTACTCCATATTAGCTGTGCAAAAAGGCATTACATTGGTCTTGAAACTCTCATAATTTAATTTCATTGGAAGACCTTGAGCTATTTTACAGTTCCCTTTTTTTTTTCTTTTGAGATGCTGCTCAAGCAGGAGATTGGAGGAGAAGACCTCCAAGGCCCATTCCAACTCTCTTATTCTGCATTCTTCTCTTCTCGGACTTCTCTTCCTCCACTTTATCTATGTCATACATGATTTTCTGTGTCCCTGGCATGTCTCTCCTTACTTTGTTTCATTTCAAACTAAAAAGCCCCAGTTGCTGTTAGTCTTGAAGTCCATCATGCTATGGTTTTTTAAAAAAATTAATTAAAGAAAGAAACTGAGAAGCAAAGAAAACAAAATACAAGCTTGAGGCCATAAACATTGTTTCCAAGAGTGCCTGGAGTATATCATTTCGGCATGCATGAACGCAAAACCAACCCTAACTATTTCCCGTGGGTTTAGTATAATTAAAGAATAGATATTCTCCTCCCTCCTTCTCACAGGTCACATTGTCCAATACGCTTCAAGGTGCTAGTCGTCACTTATAAAGCCCTTCATGGTATTGGACCTGGGTACTTGAGAGACTGCCTGCTGCCAATTACCTCCCAAAGACCCATTAGATCAAACAGATTAGGCTTCCTCCGGGTTCCGTCTACTAGCCAATGTCATCTGGCTACTACCCGGGGGAGGGCCTTCTCTGTGGCGGCTCCGGCCCTTTGGAACGAGCTCCCCGCAGAGATTCGGACCCTCACCTCTCTCCAGGCCTTCCGAAAAGCCGTTAAAACCTGGCTGTGTCGGCAGGCCTGGGGTCGATGAGTTCCCTTTCCCCCTCGAATCGTGTGGCTGTTGGTTGTTTTAAATTCCCTGTATTTTTTGTTGTAGTTCTTGTGTTTCCCTTCCCCTCCTTTGGGTTTGTGCTCCGCCCTGAGTCCCGGAAGAGGGCGGCATATAAATAAAATGAACCTCGAACCTCGAACCAATTAGGTGTTCTCCCTGGCAACTCCTTCCAGTTTCTGGTAAGCACCTGTTGAGATGACCTTGGTCCCCATGGGACAATATGTTGTTATTGTCCAGTCTGACTTTCCAGGCCTCTTCCTCTTCCCCCTCCATACAGTGTGGCAAGCTGAGAAACGAAAAAAAATGGCTGTGGCAACCTAGATCCATTTTGAAGTTGACAAGGAGAAGGACAGGCAGACCATGGGGGTGGAGTCAAGCGTGGCACGACAAAACCGCGGTCCACTAAAGCGCGCCCGATTAAAGCGCGTACCTGACGTCATCAGCAGCGCGACAAATACGACCGTGGAGAAAAAAGGGCGCTTTAAAAAGTGCTTTTAAAGCAAGCCGATTCATGTAAAGGTAAGGGTTAGGTTTAGGGTTAGGGTTAGGTTTAGGGTTAGGTTTAGGGTTACGTTAAGCGTTAGAGTTAGGTTTAGGGTTAGGTTAAGGGTTAGCATTAGGTTTAGCGTTAGGTTAAGGGTTAGGTTTAGGGTTAGGTTTAGGGTTAGGTTAAGGGTTAGGTTTAGGGTTAGGTTTAGGGTTAGGTTTGGGGGGGGTTAGGGTAAGGTTTTCGCGTTAATTTTAACTTTACCGCTCACAGCGTGTTTTCGTCGCGCTGTGATGATGTCAGGTACGCGCTTTCGTCGAGCGCGCTTTAGTCTACCGCAGTTTTGTGGTGGAACCGGAGTCAAGAGAGAAATCAGCCTAGAGTCGTTACATTCCCGTAAGCATCCCAAGTCCAACTCCTCTTGAATTCTATTAATTTTTATCTAGTGCCAAATTTGTGCTGACTGTTAGTTGACTAGCTCCTTGTGTTTAGGCATGAGCAGTAAATCAGCTTAACTGGAACTTAGCGTGTGATCCTAAATCTCACCTGACAAAAACGTCCATAAAGGATTCCCAGTGTTTTACAAAAGTTAATTGTTGTTCCCTTCTTAAAAGTCAAAGCAGATATTTCTGAACATTCTGGCATCTTCACAACCCATTCTTCCATTGGGGGTGTTTCTGTATTTTTCCATTTTTGAATATATAATCGCTTCATTGCAGCTACCATATATAAAAACAATCAAGCCATGAGTCTTTTCCAATGGTCTGAATTGTCTCTTTTCCAATAAATCTGAATAAGAAAAGTGCCTCCTTATTGTTAAAATTCTTTCAAACTTTCTGCATCATCATATGCATTTGTGCCTATTTTTTTTCTTTTTCACATGTCCACCATGCAAGAAAAATGCCCCTTCGTATTTTTCAAATTCCCAGCAGCAATTAGAAGTATGTTTTTATATCCCTGCTAATTTTTCTGCTGTCATATACCAACAGCATATTGTTTTATACAAATTCTTTCTTAAGTTATAAGACAGTTGAATTTCAGTCTGTAAGACACATTCTTTTTCCACCGTTCATCTGTAACCAAAATTCTTAGCCCATTTCATCATAATTTCTTCTTCCGTTTCAAATCTTAACATATGTTTAAACATTTTTAGCAATTACATGTTCATCATTTGTATATAATTCCATTTCAAATTCCATTACATACTGTTATCTCCCTGATACCTTTTTAGCCATATTAAACCTCTCCCTTAATTGTGTGTATTAAAAAAAAAACATTGAAAAGTAAATCCCTCTGCAGTCAATTGTTCTCTTGATTTCATCTTAAGTTCTCAATTTTCCTGTAGTAGCAAGTCTTGATATCTTAGCCATTTATCCTTGCTTGCTGTTTCTGTTCTATAAAACACTTCTTGCACTGAGACCAGTAATGGTATATTGGGGCACAGCAGGATTTACAATATATCTGATCCATATTCTTAATATGACATTAGACTGATTTTTGACTTTTGCATACCATAGAAAACCATCCCACCTAAAAGTTGTGTTTTTCTAATTGTAAAGAGGTAAAGGATTCCTTGTCAGCGGCTCATCTCCATTTCTTCCTGGTGATGTAGCCAGCATGGCCACATGCCAGAAGTGCACAGAACACTGTTACCTTTCCAATGAAGTGGTACCTATTTATCTACTCTCATTTGCATGCTTCCTGGAGGCTAAAACATATGAAGAATGGTTTCAGGAATTGTGTATGTCTAGTTTAATGAAAAGAAGGAATAGGGGTGACACGATAGCAATGTTCTAATATCTAAGAGACTACCACAAAGAAGAGGGAGTCAAGCTATTCTCCAAAGCACCTGGGGGCAGGACAAGAAGCAATGGGTGTGAACTAATCAAGGAGAGAAGGAACCTAGAACTAAGGAGAAATTTCCTGACAGTTAGAACAATTAATCAGTGGAACAACTTGCCTCCAGAAATTGTGAATGCTCCAACACTGGAAGTTTTTAAGAAGATGTTGGATAACCATTTGTCTGAAGTGGTGTAGGGTTTCCTCCCTAAGCATGGGGGTTGGACTAGAAGATCTCCAAGGTCCCTTCCAACTCTGTTACTCTATAGATCCTTTCTTGTCCCTCCAAAAACTTCCCTGAGATTCAGCCCCCAGCCCCCAATACTAAGTTGGGGGATGTTGACGTACAGATCAAATACACTGCACACATCTAGGCACACAGTACCTTGATTTTACTAATATAGGTATTTCACAGAAAACTTGTCCAAATTTTGCTTCAACAGTGGCAACCAAGATTCATTTTTTTACTGCTTGATTCATCAGCATCTTTTACAAAACCCAACATTTTGTCTTAATTCACACCCTATGTTTATGCTTCCCAAGATCTTTTAGTGTCATATGTATGCCAGTGAGACTTGGACTGTGTACAGGAGGCACGCTAGGCAATTGAACTACTTCCACATGACCTGCCTCCGTAGAAGTCTGAGGATCTGGTAGCAGGACAAGGTGTCAGACGCAGAAGTCCTCTCCAGAGCAGGCCTGACATCAGTTCACACCCCTGCTGATGAAATTCCAGACACACTGAGCAGGCCACGTTGCAAGGATGCCAGACCATTGCATCCCCAAACAGCTCCTCTATGGTGAGCTGTCTCAAGGAAAGTGATGGCATGGGGGACAAAGGAAGTGATACAAAGACACATTGAAAGCCTCCTTCAAGTCCCTGGATAATGACACCGCCTCCTGGGAAACCCTGGCACAAGATCAATCGACATGGCGCACACTGATCCACCAAGACATCTGCCAGACATCTGAGGACAGAAGGGCAACCACAGCACAAGAGAAGCGAGCAGTCTGCAAAGCCAGAGCTGCAAATGGTGCCCACATGTCTGCCTGAAATGTGGTAGAACATTTTGTGCCCATATAGGCCTTACCACCCACCTGCAGACACACATCGTGGACAGCCCACAACCTATTAGATGTCAAGGTCCTCTTCTAACACGATGGACGAACATCGTCAGTGTCACATAAGTCACAAGCAAGAATGTATCTTCATTTTGTTTTGATCTTCTTCTAACAAACCTACAACAGTAATAACAAATTAAACAAAGAACAAAACTACCACTGTCCCAGCATTCAAATTACTAGTCTATAAACTGTCTGGTTTACTAATTCAATACCACAGAAGGGAGAGAAAGGGATGAATGTGCAAAGTATCTCACCAGCTCTGTTGGGAAGAGTGCAACTCCGCAAAGATGGATGGATTCATACAACCTCAAAACCTATCATCCCGGGGTTCAGCTGTAGCCTCCAGACCCTTGAGAAAAACCTTGATGGTTTCAGTTGCTACACAAATGTTTGTCATGCCTGCAAGCCATCTTTTCTTTTTGGACTTCAGGCCTGCCACACTTTCCATTGTGGGAAACTGGGAGGGGGGATTATGTGGGGTTGGGTAATACGTAGCCATAATAACATTCTTCTCAGAAAGTCAAGGCCGACTTTGTCCCTGCAACTGGCCAGATCTGGATGGGAGGAATCTGTCTTCGTGGCAGTGAAAGATTGGACCATGCGATGAACTAGTGGGTGTTGGGGCAGGATCTTGAACTTTCAACTAGGTGGGAAAACTGGGAAGCTTTCAGATTCAGGTTTTCCCAGATGTGCCAACATGGCTCTCCTAATAAATTGGAACTTTGAGGAATCTCTTGCCTTGGACTCTGATTTTATATTGGATGCTATTTGGAACCCTGACAAGGTTAGTCATTGCTGGCTTTTGCCATGTGGATTCCTCTGATTCTCCAGCTGTTAAGCTAGGTGATAACCTTGCATGTTCCCTGAAGTCTCAGAGCCCTGAACATAATTACAAGGTTATGCTACAGATTAAAACAAGTGATGTGCCATAGATCTCCTTGAAATCCTGGGAACTGTGATTCATGAGAGATTCCTTCCAGAGGAATATCTTCTCTCCTTCCCTCTGGAGCCTGCTAGAGTCAAAAGGTGCTTCTCAACAATTAAGTCTCTACGGCTCCTGGTTTACATTATCACCTTATCAGCCTGACTACTCAGTTCCATCCCCGAGTTCTTTTAAATACAGTGTGTACCGTTAAGTATCTCGAGCCAGCCATGATTAAAGAAGCATGACATTCATGGTGACATAACAATACAAATTCCACTCTTTCATACTTAAGTTCCAACCAGACGCCGTAAGTCACCCAAGAAAAATGGCTCAATGAAAGATCCCTGTCAACATTGCAATGATGGAGAGAATGAGTGTCTCAAAGGTGCTTCCCCCCACCCAAAAAGGCAATTGGACTGTTTTTTCCTTGAGAAAGAAGAAAATGTTTCACATCTCATCTAAGAAGCTTCTGTCAGATTCCAAGTAATGCATCCATCACAAATTGAGCGCTGAAGTGTTCCTTTTCTCAAAGTACAAATTTATTGGGATACACCATATTGGCATTAACTGGTGAAAAGGCAGTACTAAACTGCCTGGGCTTTATACCACCGAACCGGCTGAATACCGCCTCTGGTCATACAACAGCTCCCATTCTTTGTCCTAGCTGCTGCCCACCTAGCAGTTTGAAAGCATGCAGATGAGAGTAGATAAATAGGTACCAATTCATTGGGAAGGTAACAGTGTCCTGTGCACTTCTGGCAGATGGCCAGACTGGCTACATAACCAGGGAAATTGTCTTCAGACAACTCTGGTACCTTCAACCAAGAAATGGAGATGAGCCATTAGAATTGGACATGACTGACAGGGAATCCTTTACCTCTTTACAATTAGAAAAATTGTAAAGTTTTAGGTTTCCTATGGTATGCAAAAGTTAAAGTCAATAATCAGTCTGAGAAGAATGCCATATTAAGAATATGGATCAGATATACTGTAAATCCTGCTGTGCCCCAAAATACCATTACTGGTCTCAGTGCAAGAAGTGTTTTATAGAACAGAAACAGCAAGCAAGGATAAATGGCTAAGCTATCAAGACTTGCTAGTACAGGAAAATTGAGAACTTAAGATGAAATCAAGAGAACAATTGACTGCAGAGGGATTTACTTTTCAATGGTTTCAACCAAGTTCCCACCAAGATGGGAGCTGGTTGCTCAGCAACATCTATCCTCCTCCTCCTCTGGTCAGCCAGAGATTGGAATGTGGTTGACTCATCAGTTAGGAATGATGTTGTGACTGAAGGCTCCATACCCTTTCAGCCCTGACCTGTGTCAAACTTAATTCATGTCAGAAGGCCCGAGGTTACGGACAATTCCATACCCCAATCAAATTCAGACTCCACATCTTCATTGACTTTGAGTGTGGGGAGATGGGAAGATAAAGTACTGACAGTTGAAAATGGATGGTAGAGGGATGGAAGGATAGGTGCTGACCATATGGAAGGAAAGTGGATGTGTGCAGTCATCTCATCATTAGCGCTCTCGCTGAGAGCTCTACAGGCCATCTTGAGTTAACCAGTCAGGGAGTGCTTTAACAACCAAATAACTGCAGAGAAATACCATCCTTCCATTCTCCCACCATCGGAACTCATGAAGCTGCTTGGATGAGAAGCAAAATCCTAGGTGCTTTTTTTAGGAGGCAACTGGAGTTTCTGATTTTCCTTTGAAGACATTTCGTTTCTCATCAAAGAAAATCTAGAAAGTCCAGCTGCCTTTTGAAAAAAGCATCTTAGGGAGAACTGTGACCTGGATGACTAAGAACCTCCACAGACAGATAGAATAAGTGGGAGAATGCTGGGAATTATTTTTACCCCTTGTAAATAGCAATAGCACTTAGACTTATATACCACTGTGCAGTGCTTTCTAGCCCTCTCTAAGCGGTTTACATAGTCAGCCTCTTGCCCCCAACAATATGGGTTCTCCTTTTACCCACCTTGGAGGGATGGAAGGCTGAGTCAACCTTGAGCCTGGTGGGATTTGACCTGCCAAATTTCAGGCAGCCCGCAATCAGCAGAATTAGCCTGCAGTACTGCACTCTAACGACCATGCCACCAAGGTAAAAAAAGGGGGTAAAGTGTATTTTTAACCACTGTGACATTTCAAGTTCAGAAAGTAAGATGATATATATTTGTGCTTTGAACACCTAAGCTTCTGTGTGCATGCATGGTAAACAAAGCAGGTGGGAGGATAAAAGCAAAAGTTGAACAATTCAGAATCATTACCAAACAAAGGGATTTGCCTGGCAAATCCAGTCTCTTTGTTGTGGCATATAGTACTTCACTATGTCTTTTCCCCCCCTACTGGGATTAACTTGCAGAATTTATAACAATCTTCTTTCACCGTACAAAGGGGGATTTTTGCTCATATGCATGTTGTGTAACATTGGTACATGATTTTTCTACTGGTAGAGGGCACCTTTTATGAAATACGAACGTGCAAATCTGTCAGTACCCGCAATTCAGAAGACTCATTGACTGGTCATCTTTGCTCCCCATCAAAGGCTCCTTGTGAATCTAGCTGAAGCTCTTGTTGCACAATCATTTTCATAAAAGATTCAGCTAAAAATACGTTTCAAGATGAGATCCTTTCAAGTTTAACTTGCAGAAAGCATCCTTCATTGCTTTGATATCTGAGATTCTTAAAAGGCTGTTAAATGACTCACAGTTATGTTCTGAACATTATTGGAAGCATTCAAAACATAACAAAAGAAAGCAAAACAAAATTATCTTTTCACATGTTCTTCAGCTCTCTTTTTTCTTTGGGAAAAAAAAAGAGCTTTACCTTCCATCACAGCCAACACATGTACAGATGAAAACAAATCCAACATACAGTTCCTAATTTTCTGACTCTATTTCAAGCTCTAAGCCAGGGGTGTCAAACTCAATTTCATCGAGGGACACATCAGGGTTGTGTTTGACATTGTGGGGCCAGGGTGGGCATGGCTAGCTCGACATCACTTCTGTCAGGGGCGCCTGTGGTGGACTGAGCACTCTGCCAGAGAAAATGGGCTCCCGAGCTCCGTTTTTGGCTGCCACAGCCTCCTGCAACTCTCTGCCAGTGAAAATGGAGCTCCATTTTCACTGGCAGAGGATTGCAGGAGGCCATGGCAGACGAAAACGGAGCTCGGGGGCCCATTTTTGCTGACTGAAGCACCACAAGCTGGTCCTTCACTGTTTGCAGGGCAGTCCCATGGGCCAGATCTAATTACCCTGCAGGCTGGATCTGGCCCCTGGGCTTTGAGTTTGACACCCCTGTTCTAAACTCAGAAGGAGGGGTACCACTTGGTCAATATGAAGAGGGAACATGAGGGATGGAGTCACATCTTCTATTGTTTGTCATCATTAATCCTGAAGCCAGAAGTACTGAGTTGGGGAAATTTTCTAATATAAGACCTGTTATGTATGCAAAAATAAAACCTTAGGTTCAGGATTTAGTATCTCTTTTTAGTGCAGGAAAAAAAAATCCTTTCTAGAACCTAGGATACTCTGTCAGTATCTTCCAAGCTTCTACAATATAGGTCCTTCAAGGTATGTTGGATTTCTATTCCCAGATAGTAGAGTTACTGGCTATCACATGGAGGACAAGACTGTATTAGATGGATCAGTAGTATAACTCAGCATAAAATATTGAACTAAGTGGACCTGTGATGTGACCCAGTAGAAATCTATATATAAAAAAAGCCAAATACCACTCACTCATCAAAAAAATCTCCAGAACTGTAAAGCCTACAAACTTGAAATTTGGCAGTTTGTTCCTCTTGGCTTCTAGGTGCTCACTAAGAAAGGATTTTTCAAAATGACAATCATATCATTAATATTTCTTATACAGTATTATATTAACATGCTCCGATGCGAAGGAGTTAGACATTCTACTTCCCCTCCCCATCTGAAAGGAACTCTGTTCCAACAGCCGCTTGCCTTATATTAACATGCTCTGATACTACCCCTTCATTAAACTGGGAGTGGGTGTGGCCAGTGCGTGACTCATCTGGCCTGTGGGCTGGGAGTTTAGACTTTTGTAGCGAAGCAGAAAATCTGGCTAGTACTGAATAGAGTTCCAATTTCTAAATTAGATAGATCTAGTCTTATTGTAACATTTTCTGATATATGGCACTGAAGGAATAGTGTTAAACAGCAGACAGCTGTTTTACTTCCAAAATCAGACAATCAATAGCAATGAAAAAAGATGTGGGAGTCCAGATTCATTATAAGTTTACATTCAAGTCACAATCCTACATTCAAGACACAGAGAAATCTCATTAGAAATTCTTCAAAGGTCTAACAATTCTCATTTCATTCACAAGGACTTCCTTTTTTTATTGTCATCTTCATTTCCTGGTTTCTTAGATTCCTATTCTACTCTTGTTAAAAAAGCTCCAGACAATTGACCTAACACTGTCTCTTCCAGTTTTTCTCCACGGCAATAATCATGTGAACCAGGGTTTGCTGAGGGAAAAAGCTGATGGGATGAAAGCCACCCAATGAATTTCCAAGGTTAAGAGCAGATTTGAACCTTGGTTTCTCCAGTGCCAGACCAATCCCTTAACCACTTTCATAACTGATTTTACATGGGCAGCAAACCAGAGGTGGTATTCGGCAGGTTCTGACCAGTTCTGGAGAACCAGTAGTGGAAATTTTGAATAGTTCGGAGAATCGGTAAATCCTACCTCTGACTGGCCCCGCCCCCTTCTATTCTCTGCCTCCCAAATCCAAGGGAGGAAATAAGGATTTTACAGTACCCTTCCCTTGGAGTGGGGTGGGAATGGAGATTTTACAGTAGCCTTCCCCTGCCACACCCATCAAGCCATGCCACACCCACCAAGTCACGCCCACAGAACAGGTAGTAAAAAAACTGAATCCGACAACTGCAGCAAACCCTGGATTTAATAGAACAATTGGGAAAGAAATGTTTATTATACACAAAGGTCTATTCAGTGGCAAATGAGATTTTATAAGGTAAAGTGTAATGCATGAAGTATAAAATGGTATCGTATAAATGAAAAACAGAAAACAGTTTTTTTTTCATTGCATCAGTAAACCTAGAGTACCCTATGTGTGTTTGTGTATATTTTTTCACTTATTTTCTCTTTTTCCATGAACGATCCCAAGTGACGTTACACAGTCAAATTTAATGCATAATAATTATGTTTGTTCAACATACTTATGATAATTTACCGACTTAATCCTTTGTTTCGGTTGCAGAATACTCTGGACTCCAACCAAATGGGTCTGTTGACATATTAAAACCAACTATCATCATATCATCATCATCATCATCATCATCATCATCATCATCAAAGTTAAAATTAAATTTAGTATGTTGTAGGAATGCAATAAAGTTTTAAAATATATTTGAATAACAGTCTTTAATAAACAATCTTTAATAAACAGGTCTTTATTTTGTGGTTCATGATTGGTTGGGTCTGAACCAGGGGTGGGTTTCAACTGGTTCGCGGCGGTCCCTGCGAACCGGTTGGTCGGCGAACCCGGAAGTAAGTAACTTCCGGGAATGGCGAAGGGCCCACCCACCCGCCTGCGCTCCTTACCCGGTTTTGACGAGTTCTGTGTTTCCATGCATGCGCAGGACGCATACAGCACCTGTGCGATCCTCCAGGAGCAGCTGGAGCATTGCACAGACGCTAGTACGCATGCGTGCACCGCGCGCGTGCATGAGGATGCCACCGGCCCCATTCCAACCGAACCGGTTGGAACGGGGCGAGAAACCCACCCCTGGTCTGAACAATGTACAAAAAGGAAAGAGGGAGGGAGGGAGGGAGAGGGAGGGAGGGAGGGAGGGAGGGAGGGAGGGAGGGGGAGGGAGGGAGGGAGGGAGGGAGGGAGGGAGGGAGAGAGAGAGAGAGAGAGAGAGAGAGAGAGAGAGAGAGAGAGAGAGAGAGAGAGAGAGACCTAGAGAAAATTGTGGTGCCAAGTAAGATTGGAGAAAGAGGAAGATCCTTTTATCCTGTTCCCTAAAAATACAGAATCTCAACAGGAGTAGAAGAATATAAGAAAATTAATGTCATACATTTCTAAAATATTCTAAGAAGCTTATTCAGAATAAAGAGAAAAAACCTGTGGAGAGAATTTACATTATTTATGTATATAGCATTTCAAGAAGAAATGAAACAAGAGAAATACAGTTGGATGATTCTTAGATGCTTCATGAGATTAAATAAAATAAGCATAATCCCTGGTTAGATTTCAGACAAAATTTATTCTGATGATTCTTATTGGAGTGGAGGAGATCAGATATGACTTCAACTCAAAACGATACTTAAACCATACAGTATAGAACTATTTTTTTTCCTGTGAATTTGTCTCAAGGGACTTAACAGCGATGTTTGTTTGGAGGGCAAGGATGGATCCTGAGGACAGAGAAGCATCCTTTCTCCTTTTCAAATGTCAGCTCTGTCCTCTCTCCAAAATGCCAAGGAAACCTTTGACTCCTGCTTTGCAAGTCCTTTTTTCCCCACCTTCTTTAAAAAAAAATGCAGGCCTCTCTGCTCTTGCCATCTATCAATCAATCAATCAGAGTAGATCTGGAAGGGACCTTGGAGGTCTTCTGGTCCAACCGCCTGCTCAACCAGGAGACCCTATACCATTTCAGACATGGGGCTGTCCAATCTTTTCTTGAAAACTTCCAGTGATGGTGGTTTTTACTGTTTTAATCTCTTCTCCATCAAGACCAGAGGTAGTTGTCAGCGTTCCAAGTATCATGTAGAATTAAATCAGAATCCAAGGCAAACCGAACCTTAAAATTCCAATTTCAATTTCAATTTCAATGGATTTGTATGCCGCCCAATCCCGAAGGACTCCGGGCGGCTTACATAAAAACAGTTTAAGAAGTATTAAAAGAGTTTAATATATAAAACAAAGTGAATTAAAAAAGACACAACATGCATTCGATCTTAATGGGGCTGAAGTTCAAACGAAGATCAGCAGCCCCAGGCCTGCTGGAACAGCCAGGTCTTAACAGACTTTCGGAAAGCTGAGAGAGTGGGGAGGGTCCGGATCTCAGGGGGTAGATCGTTCCATAGGGCCGGGACAGCTACAGAGAAGGCCCTCCCCCGAGGAGCTGCCAGACAACATTGTGTAGTTGACGGCACCCGGAGAAGGCCCACCCTCTGAGATCTTATTGGGCGCTGGGAGGTATGTTGCAGGAGGCGGTCACGGAGATATCCAGGTCCTAGGCCATGTAGGGCTTTAAAGGTAGGGCTTAAAATTCCAATTTAATAGATCAGACATTTTGGCATCGTGCTATGAAATCCCAATTCTGGAAGTTACATCAGAATCCCACCCAGTTAAAAGTTCATGATCTTGTCTCCACACCCACAATCCATCACATGGTCCAATCTTCTTCTTCCACGGTGTTTCCCATCAGGTGTAAAGGTGCAGAGACAAAAGATGACCTTGAGCTTCTAGAAAGGAATTTTTTATTTTGAAAACAACACATTCTACCCCTTGCTATTCCCCCCCCCCCCACTTAATGAGAGTGCGGCAGGCCAAAGATTGTTAAAGAACCGCTGCAGGCCTGACAGTAGTTTTCATCCGGTTCAGACTGGTTCACCCAAATAAGTACCTCTATGCTGTCCTATTTAGGAGCATTTTTGAGGCCATGTGCATGCGCTGAACACCTGTGCACACGAGCAAAGTGAATGTGCAGAAGGCCAGGCCATGTGTGGAAGGGGTGAAGCAAGTGGAGGGGGGGAGGATGCAGCGAACCAGTGGTAACAAAATGTGAAACCACCACTGACCAAGACCATCGTTCTCAACGCCTTTTCCTGTTGCCCTGGTTTTTGGAAAAGTGCCCTTTATTGTAGTAGTCTCAGGTATACTTGTTTTGAGTTCTCAATGACAAGGGTGGATCTGTTATCCACCCTGCCACCTTGGCAAACAATTGCTTCTTTGATAAAATATCTCCGCCAAGCGACTTGGTAGAAATATCCTCATGTGTTTGGACTCCAGAGCCAAAGCGGTGGCTCGCCTTCCAGATTTGCACATCTTTTGATGTGAGTGAGTATATTAGCTGCCTGGCAGCTGACTTCAGACATTTTACACCTTATTATTTCCAACATCCACTCTCTGCCTTTCTTCTTTTTTCAGCCCCCTCCTCATCTCCTTCTAAGACCTGACATGAATCAAGCTGAGAAACTTCTCTTTTTCACTCACATCTTGTTACCTGTTATCTAAGTGCCCTCTAATGGCATTAATAAAACAATTTCCTCCTCTTGAAAGGGGAATCTGGCAGCTTTGCACAGGGAGGAGTGCAAAGCAGCAGATGGGCTGACGTTGTCTGGAGGTAAGACAGGCTGTACATTATCTTTTCTTCACCTTTTGTGATTTGGGAATAAATTAGGACTTGGGCAGAATAACAGGGACAGAGAACAATGGGGTGGAAAAGCCGAAACCCTGAGGATTTGTGTACTTGGTAAATGTCTATGGGGATTCTCAGTCATCCAGGTTGTCCCAAGGTGCTTTTTCAAGAGGCAAATGGACTTTCTGTTTTTTTTTCTTTGAAGGTGTTTCGCTTCTCATCCAAGAATCTTGTTCAGCTTCTTCAGAGCTGAAGAAGCTTCTTGGGTGAGAAGCAAAACATCTTCAAAGAAAAAACCAGAAAGTCCATTTGCCTCTTGAAAAAGCACCTTTGGTATGTGTGCTTCAGGGGTGGGTTCCTGCCAGTTCTAACCTCTTCTATAGAAGAGGTTCCATAAATCTACAGTGCCATTTAGAACCGGTTCCAGCTCCCTCCCCCCCCGCCCATCTGCACATCATCAAGATGAAGAGTGAGAGGAGGAATTCTGGGAGTTGAAGTCCACAAGTCTTAAAGCTATCAAGTTTGAACACCCCTGGGCTTTTTTTCCTAAAGGGTTAGGGGTGCAAGGGTCTTGTAACTTGACAGCTTTAAGATTTGCGTGCTTCAAATGCCAGAGTTTCTGAGCCAATATTTTGGTTGCTAAGCAAGAGTGTTGTTAAGTGAGTTTCACCACATTTTTCAAGTTGGCCACGCCCACCCAGTCACATGACTGCCAAGCCACTCCCACTCAGCCACATGGCTGACAAGCCACTCCCACAAAGCAGGCCACACCTACAGAAGAGGTTCTAAAAAAAATTGAAACCTACCATTGGTGTGTTTGGTAAGGTACATGGCTCTTGGTCTTTGACCCCCTAATGCAGGGATGTCAAACTCAAGGTCCGGGGCTGGATCCGACCAACAGGGTACTTATATCTGGCCCACAGTGCCTCTGCCAGCAAAAGTGGAGCTTGCGAGGGCCACATGCGGCTCTCTCAAACTCTGTTTTCACTGGCAGAGTGTTGCAGGAGGCCATCCCAGCTGAAAACCGAGCTCAAGAGCCTGTTTTTGATGGCAGAGCACGTGGGCCACCACAGGTCCCCCCGCACAACATGAGTGACATTATGCTAGCCACGGCCACCCCAGCTGTGCCCACCCTGGCCCCACAAGGTCAAACACAACCCTGATGTGGCCCTCTATGAAATTGAGTTTAACATCTCTGCCCTACCCTAATCTGTTCTTATTCTTCAAGTCCAGGAGAGCAATTATGAGAACATGTGCATGTCTCTCTGAGTTTGTTTGTCTTGTGTATGGACACAAAGGTGTCTGTCTATGTCTGTCTCAGACAAAGAGAGAAAGAGACTTTTTCAGTTTCTCAAAGTCAGAATTCAACAACTTGTTGATTGTCTAGCTGGAGTTAATAAAATTTTGTTTTGTTTCTCCCCCTCCCCAAATCAGTTGTAATGATGTTTCTAAGCAGAATAAACACATTTTAAATCCATTTTTCAAATTAATCATGAAAGCAATTACTGTGCATTTCAAAGATGCTATTAAAATATTCAACATTCTAGAGATTGTCTTCCTGCATTTCAGCAACAAAGCTTCTTTATTCATATCGAATTAGGCCTCTTTGTTTTCTGCTCTGCAACCTGGCTTCTATAATGACTAATGGCTAAGATGTCTGCCTAGTATGTAATATAGCCCAGGTTCAAACCCCAGTAAGGGTATGGCTAGCTGATGAGAGCTAAATAGCTTGAAATAGCAGGAAACCCTATACTACTTAGATTTATGTACAGCTTCATAGTGCTTTTACAGCCCTCTCTAAGCGGTTTACAAAATCAGCATATTGCTCCCAACAATCTGGCTCCTTATTTTACTGTGCTTGGAAGGAATGTCAGGCTGAATCAATCTTGACCTAGTTAGGATCGAACTCCTGGCAGTGAGCAGAGTTAGCCTGCAATACTGCATTCTAACTAATGCATCACCATGGCTCAGTTGGGAAGCTAAGGGACCCCTTCCCAACTTTATTTGATAGATACAGCTCTTCTGTCTGGAATTCACACTGCATATCGAACATTAATACGATACGATCGAGAGGGTCCAGAGATATTTCACGAGAAGAGTCCTCCACTCCTCTGCTCACAACAGAATCCCTTATGCCAGCAGACTTGAAATTTTGGGCTTAGACAATTTAGATATAAGCCACCTTCGGTTTGACTTACGCGTAGTACATAAAGTTATCTGCTACAACGTCCTCCCTGTCAATGGCTACTTCAGCTTCAACCACAACAAAACACGAGCACACAACAGATACAAACTCAAGGTAAACCGCTCTGAACTCGATTGCAGAAAATACAACTTCAGCAACAGAGTGGCCAATGCCTGGAATGCACTACCTGACTCTGTGGTTTCTCCCCCAAACCCCCAAAACTTTAACCTTAGACTGTCTACTGGTTGACCTCACCCCATTCCTAAGAGGTCCGTAAGGGGCATGCATAAGCGCACTAACATGCCTACCGTCCCTGTCCTAATGTTACCATCTATTCATATCCATTTCATGTATTCATAATCATGTACATACCTGTATCTGTTATCTAATGCATGCTTGATGGGAAAAAAAAATAAGATAGGTACAACAAATTGGCAAAGACATTAACTGGGACTTTATCACATTCAGTCCCCACCACACACACAAACCTTATAATTTTCTCCAGTTAGACCCACTTGGCTTCCTCTTTATTTTAATTAGGTTCATCCTCAAAGCATTCCTGTTTCAATGCACTCAACTCTGATATCTCTTTAAAAAGGACAAAGGCTCCAAATTAGTTTTTTGTTTCATTGGCAATCTTCCTTTTAAGCTGTTATTTTTGTTTAGATTTAAATGGCTAATTTCCAGTTGTTTTCATGAACATATTTGTTTTGTTGTGTTTATAATTCAGCGATTACGAGTGGTTTTGAGGTTTTTCTAAACTTGGAAAGATAGTATTAATTTGGAAAGATATTATTACAGTCTCCTGTAATGTGAGACTGCAGATTTTTGGGGAGGGGGGAGGTATCTTGGCTTTAATCAAATCTTAAATCCTCGCAGCTCTTCTGCATATGATGTTTGCAGCAGATGTTCACTTGCTTATCAAGGGTCCTTTAACAAAAACAGCATCTGTGTGGAAGGGAAGGAAGCTGCAACATTAATCCTACATGCCTTTTTGCTTTTGTGGAAAAAAAAAGGTCTTTTTGTGTTCTGGGACATAAATGCAGTTTGATATGGCACAAATGTCCTGCAATCGTCGGCAGTTTGGTGGTTAAAATCCCTAGCACAGAGTAATGGAGTGAGCTCCCATTACTTGTCTCAGCTTCTGCCAACCTAGAAATTCGAAAGCATGTAGAAAAATAGGAGCCACCTTTGGTGGGAAGGGAATAGTGTTCTGTGTGCCTGTGGCATTTAGTCATGTCGGCCACATGACTATCCCCTATCCTATCCTATCCTCTACCCTATCGTATCCCCTATTGTACCCTATCCTCGGCCACATGACTATCCCCTATCCTATCCTATCCTCTACCCTATCGTATCCCCTATTGTACCCTATCCTCTATCCTCTATCCTATCTTATCCCCTATCCTATCCTCTATCCTATCCTACCCTATCCTATCCTCTATCCTATCCTATCTTTTCCTATCATATCCACTATCCTATCCTATCTTAACTATCCTATACTAAACTATGCTATGCTATCCACTATGCTATCCCCTATCCTATCCTATCCTATCCTATCCTCTATCCTATCCTATCTTTTCCTTTCCTATCCTATCCTATCCACTATCCTATCCTATCTTAACCTATCCTATCCTATCCTATCCCCTATCCTATCCTATCCTCTATCCTATCCTACCCTATCCTCTATCCTATCCTATCTTTTCCTATCATATCCACTATCCTATCCTATCTTCACTATCCTATCCTAAACTATGCTATGCTATCCCCTATCCT